>NC_054541.1:10981896-11281896 GCF_017654505.1 Polyodon spathula | reverse complement strand
GTGAAGAGGTCTTCTGGGGGGGGGGGATATCTCCAATTTTTCTTGAATTGCGTTGCTCTCGGAATCAGTCAACATCAACTTTTGAATGTTTTTGATCTGTTGCAGTGTAATTCCACTTGATAGATAATAACAAACTAAAGGTTCAGTCACATGAGAAACATAATTCAAAACAGCAGACCAGTTAACCATGCCTCCTCTTCATTTTTGTATGATTCTATTTCCATTTAAGTCACTGAAACCATTTAATTTGTTGTCTTTTGTTGGCCTTCGCAAGGTGAAGACTTCATTGTTCACATGCTGCCTTTTGTGACGGTCTAGTTTAGGACTCACTGTTCTGTTCTGCTGGATCCTTGCCCAAACTAAATCTCGTTAATTCAGGTATTTAAAATACTTGCAATGCCACTGCATATGTTTTAAAGCACATTTGCTGTCTCTCACTTGACTGACTGGTTTGTTATTCAATGGAATCCATCTGGAATACATGCAGACTACATCACCATACTGCACATCGGTTTCAAAGAAACTTACTGTAAGTAAACCATTTCATTCTTTACAATAAGTCGCCTCATACTGCTCCCCTGCATCTGGAATCTGACACTTGAGATTCTTGGATTGGGTCCCATCTACATCAGGGATCATCTGTTTCTGATATTAAACACCATTCAGCCTGTAACTAATTCTTAGCTTTGTTCTGTTTGAAAGCGAGGTAGTTGCAGATTTATGAGGTTGCTCTGTTCTAAACAATGTAAAAAAATGGGCAGAGATTAAGAGGTTAATTCCTGTCAAATGTCTCTCTCCTGTTCCCACCTATTAATAACTGACTTTTAAATGCGTGTTCTCAGGCTTGCTTTCTCCCCAGTGATGGATAGCAGTGTAGATTGATCTGACAAGGCTGAAAGTGGGAGACCCAGGTCATTAGGCAGTGATTCAACATTTAGCACATACAGGAGACAGGCAATAAACTGGATTTCAAAGCCTTGGTTATCAGTGCTTTAATACTTGCATTGTAAACGTACCCTTATAAAAGTTTACCACACAGCTATTGCCAAGAGAAGCACAGTATTAACTGCTGTCTTCTTGCAGGCTGTGTGCTAAAGGGCAGCATGTTTAAAAAAAAGTTGTAAATTGCAGCCAGCTTTTGATAACATTGCACTCCTCCAAGTGCTCAGCGACTGTGGGTTTATAAATAAACAACAGTACTTTGTTGAGTTTTTTTAAACAGTGTTACCACTGTTACCGTGTATAAACCGTGCATTCGCTGTGCTTTACAACACTTTCACTTTGCTTTTTCTGTGCTTACTATACTTTCCTGTATCAGTTAGACCAGTGAAATTGCTTTGTTTTTATTTTATTTTTTCTCCTCGGCTATTGGTTTTCAGTATTTACTGCTCTTTACTGTTTACCGACTACATGCCAGATATTTATTCATTCAGACTAACCCTTTAATTGCCCCTAATAAAGTTAGCCTTAATGTAAAGTAGAGTGCAGTAACAGTACTGCAGACAGTAAAACACATGGACAGTAACTCTAAACATGGTTGTGAGGCACTGCAGCTTTAATTATTTGCAAAGAGCTGTTATGATACCCAGTTAAATAACACTGTGAGGTCTTGCTTGGCTTGGCAAGGCTTCCAGGTTTCATCCATAAAGGTACAGGCTTTTTTGAGTTTCTCAATGTACACCTTTCAGCATATAAAACATGCTGGCAAAGGCAGTCTGGCTAAACTGAAAAAGCTTTATAAAATGCACAAACAAATATAGTGTATGTTTGCTTATACTGCAGCAATTTATTTCAGTGTGGTGTTTATTACGTACTTAAGGATACAATGAATCATTGATCCAACTATTAACTAGGCAGCTTACGTAAAAGGACATACCTTGATCCACAGAAAAGTATGCTTACATATTAAATTTACAAATGTGGCTCTTTTTAACAACACAGTGCTCCAGTACAAGTCGGGCATGGAAATAAGACTCCCATTGTATAGCAGTTTGATCCATTCCAGGTTTTTCTATGAGTTTAATAGAACACATGTGATTGTGTTACCTACACACTGGCTAATCAAGCTCTTAGTAAAAACCTGGAATGGTTGACACTGCTATGGAATAGGAGTCTTATTTCTATCCCTGCAAGTCCATGTTTGAGCCCGCAACTCTGAACGAGTGTTAGTGACTGGGCTATTGGATGCTGTCATCTTTCTTTTCATCATGTTTCCTTAAAAAAAGGTCTTGTTTGTCCCACAGTAGCTTTGCTGTTTGAAGACCCATTAGAGGGAGCTTTGTGCTGGCCATGGCAGGGTGGAGATGTTATTGAGTTGGAAGGAACAGGTCACAATCAGGACGGCTGGAACAAATTACTGCTGCAGGCAGAGTAGGCATTCCTGCAGCATGTGCAGATTTTGTTTCTTCTAATAATGGAAAGACATCAGTCTATGTGTGCTTTCCTATTGTCTTAATTTTAAAGACCACCAGCTGGTTTTATAATTCTGATATACACTGTCTACAGTGAAACTTATCTGTGTTTTGTATCTTCCCCTTTCTGTCTGTAAAGCAAAGTAGTTTGAATAGCTTTTTGACATGGATGTGACGGCATGGAGAGCTTGCTGTGATTAGGAAATCAGTAGGAAGTTTTTGTGTACCGCTAGTTTGAAATAGAGAAGCTGTTGTACTGGATACACTTCAGTGTGCAGCTCTCTTAACAAATGGCTGTGGAACTCCCAATCTACAAATGTGCAAGAAACAAGCTTGATTTTAAGAAAGTACTGAAGTTTCGCAGCTGCACTCAGCCATTGTGTGGGACTGTATTTGCAGCAGGGTGTGTGTTTAGTGTGTTAATGTCTGGAATTTGTGTTTTGATATTGTCTGGAACTATAAGATATATATTTTTTCAGTTTTGCAAATCATCACATATTTTTGCAAGTAAAGACATTGCTAAAGATTTCTCCTTGAAAGGTATGTATGCCACAATGTTACTCATCACCTACTTTTGTTAATTTATAGCCATGTTTTGATCCCATATTTGAATAATGACCTAATATATTTTATCCATAGCATGCAATACTCTACAAGCAGGGACAGGAAACAGTTGCATCACAGAGAAGCCTCTGTCATCAGAAGCTCTGAGTCTCCAAGAATCTATGAAACATGAAACAAAAATACCAATTTTGAGTTTGAGTCTTCCATTTCCATTAAAGCATGTTAGCTTCACTGCAGAGGGATTTCTATTGGCGCCGCTACTGTCATCGTATCTGCCTGCGTGTGTACCTGGAGGACTGGAAGCTTCTGGAACTGTAACTGTATTATATTGTATTGCAATTGAGTTACTACTCTGTATGTGATCACTGAAGACAAGAGTTGGGCCCACCCAGTATAATAATCAGGGACTGGGTAGGAGGCCAGTTAAATTTGGATTTTGTATGTAAATGAGCTCCGCCCATTTTGTGCTTTCATGTTGATTGGCTCTTGTAATGCTAATCGGGGAATATAAACAGTTCAGCATTATACCCCATGAGACCTAATGTAAGTCTGGTTCATTGTCTTTGGGCTCGGCGTGACAACATACTACTAGCTGATAATTTGAAAAGGTATGGATACGGTGAATGAATGAAAAAACAAATCTCTCTCTCTCTCTCTCTTCTCTCTCTCTCTCTCTCTCTCTCTCTCTCTCTCTCTCTCTCTATATATATATATATATATATATATATATATATATATATATATATACATATAATATTGGGCGCTCAAAGAGCAAGCTATCAGTATTTTATTGTAGGAAGGAAGTTATACAAATGTATTCATAGCACTGTGCTGAGCACACTGAAATAGGTTACATATTTGTACATCGTTTCACCTGCAGTTAACACCCAATAAAAAAATAAGACATTCCTCATGACTGGGCCAACAGAGACTGTTCCAGGAGGATCTTTGTGTTGGTAGACAGTGAAGGATAGAGTTTCTAACTGATCAATGGCACCCTTGATAAAGAGATCTCTAAAAGGAGGGTAGATAGGGGGAGGCAGAGGTGGGCTGAATTCCAGCTCTCTGAGGTAGTCACAGTCAGTGCCGAACGGTTTATCTTGGAGGCTTTGCTCTTGCACAGGAATGTGATGAGAGCAGGCCTGATCCTACACACACAATTGTTAATGTGAGCTTCAACGATGCATGACATTACTGACCATATCTAGCACTCCAGCTGGTTATAGTTTCACACAAGTGAATGATGGTAAAGCTTGTACTGAGGGAGGCACAGTGAAATCGCACGCTCTCTCAAAACTTGAGACATCTGTGGAATTGTGTTGTGTGACAAAACTGCACATTTTAGAGTGGCCTTTTATTGTTGACAGCACAAGGTGCACCTTTGTAATGATCATGCTGTTTAATCAGCTTCTTGATATGCCACACCTGTCAGGTGGATGGATTATTTTGGCAAAGGAGAAATGCTCACTAACAGGGATGTAAACAAATTCGTGCACAAAATTTGAGAGAAATAAGCTTTTTGTGAGTATGGAAAATTTCTGGGACCTTTTATTTCAGCTCATGAAAAATGGGACCAACACTTCACATGCTGCGTTTATATTTTTGTTCAGTGTATATTATGCACGGTCTGCAGTTTCTTTAACACACAAAAGCAAGAAAGCTAATGAAGTCGGCATTCTGATGTTTTATAAAAGTGGTTAGAGTTCAAAACCAACCATTCCAAGCCTTCTATTTCATTGTCCCGAAATTATAAGCAAAAGTTTCCAATATGCCTCTCCACTCCTCCATATGGAAGGCAGACCTTTCTGGCTGAGTAGTTAAAGTCCTGGCTCCATTGTAGAGCCTAATAAAGATGACAAAGCAATGCAATTTCTTGCATGTATTTTGTGGTTATTGCACATAATAAGAAGACTTTGTTCACTAGATTGCACAATGGTGCCTTGACTCAAAAAAAAATTGCACAATGGTGCCTTGACTACACCAAAAAACGAATTCTTGTGACATACTGTAGCGTAAAGTGTTGTGCACAATTATTAATATCCCTTTCCTGTAGCTATGTACAGTATAGGTGTTTCCCCCTCTAGAAAAGAGAACTATGATGCCTGTTTTAAAGGCTTTTTTTAATGCTATGGATTGTATACATGGTATTCTGAAATATCCAGAACAGAGCTACAGGAGTCAATAAGTTTACATACGCTTAGTATTCTTAGTACATGGAATATGCCGTTCCTCTACACATCCCAGTTTAGATTCAACATTGGTAATATGCTAAATAACAATGCAATTAATACAACAGTAAACCAACATTCGCCCAGATGAATCTGTAAAACGTCTTTCTAGACCAGCCAGCAGCAATAATAATAATAAAATACCAGACATGCCTCATTTCACTTGGGGTCTGACTTACTGTAATTCCTTGCAGTTGACCACTCATTGACATGGGACAGCAGATGGATTTTTATCTGGCGCTTTGAAAATTACCAGTCAGAATAAAGCAGTTGTCTGGAACAGGCTGGTTGTTTGTCTTGGGAACAGTAGACACTACTAAAATCGCCAAGGATAGGAGAATACTTCCTTTTTAAGTTAGAAACAGATATTGATTATTGGTTCAAGCTGTCCAGGCTATCTTAAATAAAGTTTAAACTCCCATTTATTACAACTTTATCCCACATTTTCCTGAGTGGAATTACTTTGGCTGGGGGTGCGCTGATCCAAATTCTGAAGTCAGAGTCAAGCTCCTCTTGCACATGTGCAGTCATGTATCCCATTAAATGGCCTTGTAAGCGCACTGTGCTTTGATTCTGTAATTGCCATCTTTTTCCACAACCAGATGAAGCACATGTGCAAAGCAATGACATTATTTCTTTAAGAGAAGCCTTTCAAGACAAGAGATGAACCAATCAAAAATGTGAACTTCTTGGTTCCTCTGCACAATATCCAATTGCTGTGGGAGAACTGGGAACCAACCTTGGTTACCTGAGGTTGTGGTGGATGGTACACACCACAAAACATGTTTGTTGTGTAGGTGTCAAAGTACGGCAGATTAATAATAATAATAATAATAATAATAATAATAATAATAATTGACTAAAGCAGTGTATTGTTCATCGGGACTGCTGAATTACAACAAAGAAATTCTAGGTTGCTCAGTTTCGCAAGCTCTGGTTATTTTCAAATTCTGGTAACAAACAGTTTTAATCAAGCTCTACAAAGATCCAGCACTTTATTTTGGAAAGGATCTTCCTTGTTTTGGTTTCCAGATGGCTCACTACATGCTTTTCTCTGTGATTGTTATAGTTTCTTTCTTTTTTTTCCAAAACATGATATCCATTTGGGATGTGGCTTGGGTAAGTGTCCTTTTTATTGTCTTGGTTTCTACAGATGTATTTTACAACTTGCATGCTGAAACACGGTATCTGATGCAAACATGTGCCCCAAACAAGCAAATAACTTCTAGTACAGTAGTTCATTTAGATAGGGCACTCGTATTTATTTGTAATGATTATTGCAAAAGGTCTTCTTGTTCATCCAGAACTATAAACCACTCAATGGCAGAATATGTAGTAATACTAACTGAAACGTTTCGACATTTGTCAAAAAACACTGATGACACCCAACTATCCTCAGATGAATACAATATACTCCAAACACCTACACAGTTATGTTAAGCTGCAAGTATGTTATTTTAGCTGTGCTAAAGCTACTTTGTGCAGCTTGTAAAAATGATATACTGTATTAGTAAAGCAGTGTCTGTGCGTGTGATTTGAACTCTAACAGTAAGGAATGTCTTATCTTGCATAACTTTCAAAAGATCAATCATGACAAAAGATAATGAAGGCAATAGCGTGGGTTGATACATTTTAGGGCAGTCTTATTAAGATTGGTAGCAGTTGGATCTTAAAGTGCATCCCTTCTTATCTACTGTACTTGACTTTTCCTACAAACTAATGAGGATATGTATAATATTATTTCAAACACTGCAAGGATCTATACAAGACACAAGCAGGACAGCAGCATGGCACCTCCAACAACCAGCTCTGGGTTCAGAATGCATGACCCAATGTTTCTGAGTTTAGAACACAGACAAAAGTTCCTCAACTACCTTGTATGGTGGTGACTTAGGTGGAGTGACATCTCTGCATAAAGAGTTTTTATAAATGCTTTTTTGCATTGGAAACATCTCGAAACTGACCTACACTTGGTGTCTAGCTTTGACCCAAGTATTCTGTCTGTGCGTCAGCACCCATGATTCTTAGTTCTCCAACCACCAGACCACAATTTTCTTCCCACCAGTTTCACTTCTTTTTTTTTTTTTCTCCCAGCTAACGTCAGCATGGAACATTGTGCAGTAGATGAACTTCCACCTTTTGACCCTCAACTCTGAGGCCACAGCTTTAATTCTTTTGTTGTTGCTATAACAAGGTAGATGAAGTCAACCAAATGAAAGAAACTATTCTGGCATACCCTCAAGGACTTCATTCCATCCAATTTCAACAAACCCTATATCACATCATATTCACATAGTGGCCCAAATTGTCATAACCACTGCAAGATTAACAACAATGAAATGTTTATTTTAGGTGGTACAGTTCCCAGTCTTATAGGTTCCAAAATTAAAAAAAAAAAAAACCACTTTAAAGTAAAGTTTACAGTTCAAGTAATATATCTATAAACTTTTGAAACACTTTAAAATGGATACAGCAACAAAACATGTTTTATGAGCCCTGATCACTTGTATTTGTGTGTTTTAGAAAGGACCAAATATACAGGGTTTTTTTTTTTCATAGGCCACAATACCACAGATGGACTGTAGCAAATTAAACAAATTACTTGACTGCCTCATAAAGGAATTTCCCAACTACCACAACCTATATGAGTGCTTACCAAGAATGCTTTTGTGGGGGATATGACAGGGTGTGTTTTTATAATGCCAGTTATTATTTCATTGTTGGTGTGGAAGTCTAATAGCAGAAATATATTCTGATCACCTTCTATTGTACTGGAGATGGAGGCCTTTTCTTTGACCTTGATTAGAATTGTATCAGTACCACTTTTAAATTCTGCTAATGGTTATGAGCACAGGGTTGTATGTGAAATGTAAGGTTCTTGGGTAGTTCCATTTCTGTGATACAACCTGAGAGTTTTAAAAACCAGCAGTGGTGACCACTAGTGTACAGTACAACTCTGGTTGCAACCATTTGTAGTTTTCCCACTACGCAAGGATTCCAGCCATACTGTGTCAAGATTAAGTGTTGATTATCTGTGGAACACTATTTGTAAAAGCTCAGAGTTATCGACTTTAATACATTCATCGGTATTATTGTAAAACTGTTGACCAGAGCTGTTTGATTCTCACGAAAAATTATTTAAGAATTGAAATAACATAGTGTTCCATAGAAGGGGAGAAGGTGATCCTCTTACCACCTTCATTAGGAACTGCATAAGTTTTCCAATAAAAAAAGACATGCACAATGACCAACTATCACCTAGGTGTTAAGTCTCTAAGCTGCATGAAAGTTGCAAAATAAATACGACCGGTTAATCATTAACATTCCACGTTACTATCTGAAGAAATCCAGCAGAACTGTTGGCATACTCTGTACCACACCTTTATTTAGACACAACATTATTTTGGTTCTTGAAAATGTTTTGCTCATGAAAAGTGAGGCACCATGGCACTTCTACAGCCTGGCACTGTGCCGAAGCATGCCATGGGAGCTCTCCCTGTAGTTTTTCAAACACACCTCACGTGCACACATGATATGACAGTGCCAGCTGGCCCAACTCCTGCCTATGCTGAGCTGCCAAACATCTGGATTGGATTGTTCCCCAGAGAATTCCAAAAATGGAAAACCTAGATACAAACGTTGCCTGTGTCTGCCACGTTATCTTATTGACTCTCTGAAGTTTATTTTGTAAATTCCAGCAGGTTGTCTGATTTTATGAAAAATGATCTAGGTTACTGAGCTTGAGGTAATGCAGCTGGATTAAGTGGCTATGGGTTACTCTTCAAAATGCAGGTGCATTAACAACATGTACATACAACTGCACATGTACTTGACACACAATTCTAAGATTGTGAGGGTGGGATTAAAATGTTTTCCATCATGCATTTTTGTTGTACATGAATTAAATAATGTAACATTTTAAATACATTGTAATTATTGTGTGTGTTTTAAAAGTATCGAGTAGTTATGGTGTAAAGATAAGTTATGCAGAAAGCTTCATTATTATCCCCGACCCTAGAGTTGATTATTATGAAGAATTTGTAAATCTAAAAAAAGCAAACATATTATTTAACAAGATTCAAGATCTCTGATGGAAGCTTAGCCAACAACTGCTTGTTTTTATCTCCAAACTTTTAGCTTAATTTTGTGCTTCAGCTTTCAAATATAAAACATACTCTGCAGCATGTGGTGCTGTGTCACTGAAATGAACTTTTTAGTATCGTGTTACATGGTCGCTCAGCAATGATTGTTGTGTGATTCAGATGGACTGTTCAGATTCTGGTGCTCCTCATTTACTGTAAACTCCATCATTTTTATTTCTTGCATCTGTGTTTTAATTGAGTGTTTGATTTTGTGACTGTTGTAATCAAGAAAATGAAAAAAAAAAAAAAAAAAAATCTCCACCACCCAATTCTCCTTAACTACCCTCTCACATTAGGTACCCTCTCACATTAACTACCCTCTCACATTAGCTACCCTCTCACATTGTTCGGGATCAATTTAAAAAAAAAATTGAATTTAAAACAAGTTTTTAAAATGCAGATGTTTATTTTTATTTGATATATTTAAAGCTGTAATATAATGCAATATATATATATATATATATATAAAAAATATATGCAAAGTCAGACATTTTGAGCCCATTTACTTTTTTTTCTGGAGCACCTCAAATCAAATGCATGCTAAGGAATTCATATTACATTTTTGGGTCAACAATTTGACAACACTTGAAGGACAAGACTGAGTTTATGTTGCAATGACTGTCAGGCCAGGGCTTTGATAGTCATAGTAACATATTTCCTTTTCATTTTTATACAGCACACAAGTGTTTTATTAGAGGACGCTCGGTTACTTGATCGATTTTTAACATTTAAGACACACTGAATCAGTACAGATTGAAATGTACCAGAAAAAGTTTCTTCTTGATTGAACTAAACATGAAAAAAGTTTGGTTTTTATACTCTAAAGATTACAGCAAAAACAGAACTATGTATCTTTCAAAAGGCAGTTCGTTATCCAACATTTTAAAACGTTAAAAGTTCACAATGTACAGTGAAAAACATAAAAAATAAAAAACAGTCAAAGGTCATCATTCTGGTTTTGTTATGCTTCCATTTGAAATTCTTTCTTTCACATCTACAGCAGGGGATATAAAATATACAAACATATCCTTATTGGCATCAATTCTCAATGCCAGTGCTAGAGCACTCCTGTCACAAAGAGACTAAAGAAGACACTTCACATGAAGCTAAAGACAAAATAAAATGTCTGAACAAAAAAAACTTGCGTCTGAACCCACAAGCACTGAAACGTTTACTTCTCAGAACACTTAAGAGAAAAAAAGAACATGCATTTACGATTAGATTTTTAAAAAGCAGATTTAATACTAGTGACATTTGTAAAATTTAATACATTTACACAATATTCACTTAACATATTTTGAAAACAACCATCAAAATGTACACTGTTTATGTATGATTAACTGCATGAACCATTTCCGGTACAAGAATAATAATGAAATAAAAAACACACCCATAATCAAATAAACAAGGTATAATGGTGCATATTGATTCTAGATGAGTTAAACACTTAGATATAGGTTGGGCAACACACACACTGTTGAAATAGTTTTACAAGCTTGCTGAGGTTCGCAGTATGACCACTGTTGCTGTTACATGATAGCCTGGCAGCAATTTTAAATACATAGCCTGGTGGGTATTGCTTGACCAAATCAAAACTTTTGTTTCTTAACATTTTTACCCTGGTTGTAAATATCACAAATTTGCTTCAGAACAAAACATACAAAATGCCACCCCTCTTGTTTCTGAAAGTTTAGGGAGTTTTGTGATTTGGTTCAGAGTTTAGCGCCCCCTCTCTCCTTCACGTCTTGCGGCTGATGGCCTATTTGCCGATGATGATGTTCTTGTAACCCTTGACATCATGCAGCTTGTTGCTGTTGAAATCCACAACCAGCTTCCTGAGCCCTGGCTGCTTTGGGGTGAAGTACACTTTCACCTTGGCCTCCTGGCCAGGGCTGACCGATGCAATGCTAAAAAGAGAAAAATACAAATATTACTTAATTCACTATGGCAAGCCAAATGACCGTTTAGAGATATCTCACTGCGTGGCACAGTCCTGCATTTCTGTCTTGGAGGTAACTTACGGTTCTTGGATTGCATTTCCATCAGTGAGGTTGGCCCCCTCCACACAGAACAAACAGCCTTGCAGAGGCTCAGACAGGGGGTTCTTTAATGTGATCTCCGCAGCCAGCTTGCGGTTCACTTTCGGTTCACCCAGTACCTGAAAAGAAACAAACAAACTACAGGCTTATACCTTGAAGGGCCAGCAAAGCAGACATTTTAATAACATAACGAATTAGAAGGACCTTATTCAGTGTCTTGAGACTTGAAGATGGGCCACATCGTGAGAGTGATACTATCATTGCACTGATACTGCAGTCACTGATATCACCATGCAGTCCAGGCTTGCTAATAGCTTCATACTGATGACTTTTCCCAGTGTAAAAAAAGATAAGTGTTTTTATTTTCTGAGAAAATGGGTTTTAATGAAGTCGTTCTAAATGTTCTCTTATATTAACTGCTGTTTTAAATAATTAATAAACCTCCCAACCTCTCTGAAATTTGTTGGAAATTAACATTCTTCAAAATAGTAAAGTTTTGCAAATAGGGACAGCGTTTATCCAGGAATCTCCAAATGCTCATACTTCAAGTTGAATCTGGGTGTGGGTATTTACCTTGACTTTAATCTCAGGGTTCTCCAGATAAATGTCCCTTACTGCCAACACAGCATCCTTGGTTTCAAAGTCAATGAGAAGAGCTACCAGCTTGATGAGGTTGTCCCCTGTTATGGCTTCGCAGTACTTGTTATAATTTAGTCTTAGGGGTATCTGCTTCACTGAAATCAAAGAAAATCACTTCAATTTCACAGGCAAGGTCTTGTCAGCATGTAAAACAAACATGAGACTTGATATGGTACCAATCTATCCCACTCATAGTAAAAAAAAAAAAAAAAAAACCTTTAAATAAAAATTTATATGTAATGAAACAAAAAAAAAAAAAGTTGGAGCTGGAGGTTTCAAAATAGTCTATCTTTTGGGGAGAATATTGCAGTGGACCTCACCTTCATTAGGTGGGATCTGCACATTGAGCAGGTCCTTCATGCCACACTCTTCCCCCACGCTGCCATTGTAGCGGGCAGCACGGGCACAGAACATCAGGCGGCACAGCTTGGGCTTGGGTGTGTTGTTGGTGATAACTGCATAGACATCGAAGTCGCACCCATTCCTCATGTCCTCTGTCACCTTGATCTTGAGGTGCAGCCCTGGTGCGGGCTGAGGTTTCAGCAGCTTGTTTTGGTGGTTGGCTTTCTCAAACACACGCCTCTCCTCCTCAGAGTCTGGTGTAGAGTGAAATGTGTTGGTAATGCAAAAACAGCTTGCTGGAAGTGACATTGGCATAAATAGAGTTGCTCTGGCAAATGATTGATTAAGGCATGTGCAGGAATGTATGGGGAAGTAGAAGATATGGTAAACAGTTAGCCATAGTAACCCTGTAAAAGAGTAGTTTGTGGTTGGTTGCACCTGATTGAAGTCACAGCTGAATAACTAATTTATATAATTATAAGATAACGACAACTGTGTAAATATAAAATTTATATTAAACCATTATAAAGTGTTTAGCATTAGCATTTTTGAGGATGAATTTGGAGGAAATTCTGTGACACTGCCATCTTGGTTTGTGCTGCCCCTTACCCTCAGGGTACTTGTATAAATGTGTGATGTCCTCTCTGGTGTCTTTGCCCACGCTCTTTGTGCTGATGCGCTGGCCCACCCGATTAGAGAAATTCAACTTCTCCTGGCTGCCGTCTTTGCGCTGCATCCAGCACACCACATCAGCATTGACCTCCGCAAACACAAAGGGGGCGTCGTACTTGAAGGTCAGCTCTCCTTCCTTTATTGCTTTTACTGAGATGGGCCCACAGCAGAAAACTCCTAGAGAGAGAGAGAACAGGATTTGCAGCGGCTGATAGACTGTATTGAAAGTAACAGTGTACCGCTATACAATGTAAAACAAAGACTGTATCAAAGACTTTGTGTGCTTCTTATATAAAATGTGACACTGCATTTTTTTACAAATATGTTATAGACAAGCTTATCAGGAAACGACCCAGGAGCAGTTAGGACTGTAGCATTAATTCTCACTGTGTGACCTCTGGCCAGAGCCATCGTACTCACATTTTTATCCTTCTCTTTTTTTCAGCCAGCTATTCAGAAAACTACAGCCTTGTAATTCGAACGATAAAATCTGTCTTGCTTTTTGTTTCTGGGATGTTCAGGGAAACTGAACCTGTCCTGATTGGATAAAGTGGAGCTAAAACATTACCTTCACTTCTCTCCTGGGGGGTCGGGTCACTTGCCTGCCATCCATCAAACCCTGGTTTGAGGTCTGGGCGGGTCATCCAGGACTCTACCCAGCAGTGGAAGTTCCTGCATTGGGAGTGAGGGGGTCGGGGTGAAACAACTTTCACTGTATTGTAGGGTCTTCTAAAGCTAAAAAGTGCTATGGGTACACTAGTGGCTCAGATGGTTCAGTAGGGGACCTAAAAAAACATGTGGTGGATAAACTTGACAAACCACAAACATTTCAGTTTTCAGAAATTGCATTCGGTTGCTAAAATGAAGCAAGTATATGCTAAAAGAAATTAAAATGTGGGTTAAAGTTCTTCCAGGACAGCTCTCCATATGGATCTTTCCTGCTTCTATATCAATGTAGACCATGTCTATGGCTATCAAAATATTTACGTTAAAGTTCAACACAAGTCACAGTTAATTGTACAACTGTGACTTGTGTTGAACTTTAACGTAAATATTTTGATAGTGTGTTCCACATGCAGTGTAAGCATTGAGTAATAAGGATGAGCATTCAGAAGGAATTACATTGACAGTACAAGCTACATGAAATAGAAAGTGGATAAACATTTAGCAAAATGTTTTATAAATCCAGGACTGTGTGCTTCATTCCCAAAGCTCTTTACATCATCACTTCATGAAGGAAAACAAAAGTAGTCTTCAATTTTAATGTAGTTGTAACTTTCTTTTTTCATGCTAATGATTTAGAGTGAAAAGCTTTGATAATCTGTCTATCTATGTTATTATACTTTTGGGATTCTTACCAAATAGAATCTCGACTTTTTTGGATTACGGTCCCGTTTTCATCATAGTAGCGCTCAATGATCAAGTTGCTGTTGCTGTCATGGGCAGACAGGAAGTTTGTGATCACGCGACTGGGGATCCCCAGAGCTCGAAGAACTGTGAGTCAGATTGGAACATGCCATAAAAATATCACTGTCAGTTAGAAATGGTATTTTTATCATGGTTTATCAGGAATCTGATGCATAGCACCGGTAATAAAAACACCGTACCTGTACAGCCGACTGCAGCGAACACCCAGCACTGGCCGTACCTGACTGGCTGGCAGGCTGACCCAGACCAGTTCCGGAGAATCTCCACGCTGCCATTCCAGCTCATCGGGCTTATCCCATCAGAGTAGTCATCCCACTTACCAGCCAGCACCCCCTTATCATCATTGCAGTTTATCTGGAAACAATAAATCACACCTGCATTCCACTGGCTTCCATCTCACAAGAAACAGTAGAAAGTAACACTGATAGGAACACATGCCACTTGTACTACGCTGCTTTGGGTCTGTTTTGGGTCTTGTTGTGATGGTACCAGATCAGAGATCTGTTGGAGAACACTGAGTGCGTTCAATGTGTTACTCACCATTGCGCTCACCACCCTGCTCACATAGACCGGGTCATTTCTTTTGGAGCAGTCCTGGTCTGCGTTTCTAAGGAATTTAGGGTTCACGTCCAACAGCTGCAGGCAAGCATCCAGGATGCCCGGTTCAAACTAGACAAGGTGGAAACAGAAATGCAGATCCTAGTGAACAGAAAGACCTAAATTCAACCTAAAGATGTGTTCTTGGAACAGTCATATTTGAAAACTAGACTGGTTGCTGGATTATTTTTAAAAGCTTGTCAAGGTTTAATATGAATTGTGGTATGCATCATTTATTTAATGATTTTTTAAAAAATATTTCACAAATAAGTTTATTGTGAGTAATAACAAACTTCAGTAATACATTTTATGTTTCAGTAGGCAAGTCAAGCAAACACACACCAGTGCACAAACTAGTATATTTGGCCTAACCACACCAGTTTAATCCGAAAACGCTCTTTTTTTAAACCCATGTATTGATTTCCGAGGTCAGAAAGCAAAATAAATTAGTGAGGAAAGGCAGATCTTCCTTTGGGCAATTTTAATTATGTTATTACGACTTGAAATGAAGCGTGACCAGAATGATCAACAACAAAGCAAGTTACTGGTGTGCCTACATCGTGCTGTCTAACCCTATTACCTGTCCGAAGTTCCAGGCACACTGTGTAATGTGTTTTTCAGTTCCGCGGAAGATCAGTCCATCCTGACTCAACACATACTCTTTGAGCTCTTCCTCGTCCTCCATGTACACAGAATCACCTGTAGATAAAAACAGCAGAAAGCGAAGTAGTAGACAACATGTTTCTGCTGAAAGCTTTGTGCTTGTATATTGTGTGTGTGTGTGTGTGTGCTGTGTTGATTAATGTACAGTAATGCTCTTCTGCTTGGCCTGCTGAAATCATCTCTATTGAAACGTCAGCTCTTTAACAATACACTGCCCACATATCCAGCCCACCAAATTTCCACTGGCTTCCAGTATAATTCTGAGAGGGTTCTGAGGTGTCAGTGTTAAGTTACCAGAACATTCTTGGCTCACTACACAGTAATCTTCAGTAGCCAATGCCGCTCCACTCTGTAAATGCTCTGTCTGTTAACTCACCTTTGCCAGCGGCATAAGCTGATGCTAAACCTACTTTCACATTTTAAAATGAACGCGCACTGTCTAATTAAAAAAGGCTGCGCCTCTACCAAACTAGAAAAGAATGCTACCTGGGCACCAGGGGTTAAAGAGCAGGATGAAGTCTCCGAGCCGGGTGCTGCCACCCTGTGTCATTGTCAGCGAGTAGCGGCCAATCCTGGCGTCAGGCGGGGAACAGATGGACAGGGACACGGTGTTGCCCGCTTGGGAGGACACAGCCGCACTCCACTGGTTCATATTGACCTTGTCCAAGAGGGAGAACTCTGCCTTGGTGCCGGCTGAATCACACGGGTGGGGGCCTGCAGAGTTGAGGCAGAAAAAAAAAAAAAAAAAAAAAAAAAAAGAATCACTGTTTCTAATAATATTTCAGTAAGAGAACCTGTGAAAATATCTAATCTATTTGTACAGTGCTTATAGAAAGTCTGCACCCCCTTTTCAAAATGTTCACCTTTTGTTGCCTTATAGCCTGGAATTAAAATGCATTAAAGTTTTTTTTTTTTTTTTCATTTATCTACACATCCTACCCCACATCTTCCATGTGAAAAAAATATTCAAGAAATTTGTACAAAATTTATTTAAAAAAAATTGTGGTTTTGCATAAGCATTTCCTTCATTGTTTCCTCCAGGGTCTGGAGACTTGCTGTAGAAAATAAAAATAAGTAAAATCCATTCATATAGAATACCGATATTCCAGCACTGACATTGGGGGATCATATAGGAAAATCTATCAAGATCCACCACCTACACAATACTTTTTTCCAGTCTTTTTCTAATGTTGGACACAGTGCTGTACATTGAGGCTGGCAGCATTGTTTATTTATGTTGGAAGTCTAGGCTAGCCAGCCTGCTTAAGGAAAACGTCACCATTTTAATTAACAGAGAACTGACAAGTCAGTGAATTTGAGAGTTCCTGACTGAATTTGAACATAGTATTACTGGAAAGAAACACAGGAAATGATGCAAGTGTTTTATAGAGCGGGATAGTGTTAAATCATAACCTTCTTGAGTTCTTGTAATACTAAATGTCAAAAAACAGTTAAACAAAGATGACATTAACTATTATTAGCTGAACAAATACATTCCAGGGCTACAGTGATAACCATTTATGGCTAATCGGTGGGTTTACAATTCTCAGCTGAGCAACAATGCAATGTTACATTTTTGATGGCTAACAGTATACTGCCTTGTTTATCTGCAAGTGGAGCCAGCATACACTTCACTTTCTATGAAGTCATCAAGCTTTCTGACCCAATGGTTTACCATTCTCATGGCATTATGCTTGTTGCTGCTTCATGCCGTCTGTAGTGCCCATTCACAAATCACTTTTTGTTTTATGGCATTAACAGCTGACAAATGTCAAGAACACCTAAATGTATTAAAGAAGCCAACATATGCAAGGATGGAAATAAGACTCCTGTTGCATAGCAGATTCACCCATTCTAGGTTTTACTACGAGCTTGATAAGCCACAGTCTATAAATAACAAGCTCAGATGTGTTCTATTAAACTTCCTGATGGGTTTCCTGAACAGTAATGTATGAGTTCAAGCTTTTTGATTAAATTGTACGTTTTTTTTAAGACAAAAGTGGGAGGGCAGGCAGTGTTCCACTGTGTTCACCTTAATCTTCGAAGCGGTCCAGAAAAAAAAGCACTTGGAAGCATTCCAGCTTGTGTTATCTGATAAACTAAAGGACTATTCTCACTGGGTCTTGATGTTTACAGTTCAAGCCTTTCTGGTGGAAGCTAAGCTAAGTGTTTATACTTATTTTCCACTGAGACTGGGGTATCAGTTGGGCTGCATATTGTTTCCTGAGTGCAAACACACACATAGGGGGATTATATATATATATATATATATATATATATATATATATATATATATATATATATATATATATATATATATATATATATATATATATATATATATATATATATATATATATATATATATATAGTATATATATATATCTATATATGTGTGTGTGTGTGTTTGTACTCAGGAAACAATTTTTTTTTTTTTTTTTTTTTAAACAGTTTTTTTTTTCATAGTTTTTAGCTCATTCTGACCTTCATATTCTAGGTTTTAAGAAAAGAAAATGTGGTAGGTGGAGATATGTTTACAGTTAAAATGCTGCTACAACATGTGTTCTACATTTTAAAAAGCTACATAACTGAAAAGCTTATTTTTAAAAAAGGTCTCCTTTTTAATTTGAGCTTTTGCAGTACAGTGAAAGGTTACCTGTCTCAATGACAAAGCTGAAGGTGGTCGCGCCAGGCTGGAATTGCCCAGAGCGGAGGTGCAGGGTGATGATGAAAGGCTGGCCCCTCCTCACGATCAGCCGATCTGTGCCATTCAGGTACGTTCGATGATCGAAGTTGTTGATCTCGCTTTTCAACTCGCACCTCTCAATGTCCAGAGCTATAAACCAGAGCAGAAAGAACCGCGCCAGTTATGGGCATCATAGGGACTTCTAGACTTTTTTTGGGGGCAGAATTTACCAATAAGACCCATCTCATCTAAAACACCTTGAGGTGCTTGTAACGAACTCAGCCACAGGAATGCGCAAGGGGATTAGTTAACATCTGTGCAGCATTACTGTGCTGTTGTTGGGGAAAAAAAAACATTCCTAAGTAATCATGATGGAAGCCACTCATCAGGAGATGCTGTGTGTTCCAGAGAAAGTGCCTCGTTACATAGGCACATTAGTGGGTTATATTCATAAATAAAACTGTGACCGACGCTCTTCCGTGTCCACTCTGCTTAGTATTAACGCTATTTTGAATCCTGCCTCCTCAAGCTTTGCACAAACATGCAATATTATTTTTTCTGGGTCTGCGCATATGCCAGTGATGCCAGTCAAAAGCAGGAATTCAAAAGCTGTAAAGTCAAGGAAACTCTTGCTTAACAGAAGGGCTTTTATATTTTACAGTCAATCCATTTCCAATCCCCATGTTCCTGCCAGTGCTAGCAACTAGTGCTAGGTATAGAAACTGAATGTTTTTAATGACTATATTCAAAGACTTGAACGGTTCAATACAACCTGTTTGAAATGATGTGCAACCCTTCACGATATATAATTGCATTTCAGTGTTGTGTATGTCAGTATAGTTTTATGTTTTATTAACCAAAAGCAACTGTGCATTTGGAGCTGTAGTAGCAACAGTGTTCATAGCCATTGTCTCAGTAATTGTTTGAGAGCGTAACCAAAAATAGAAAAGATACTCTCTTTGATTCTCTGGTCTGGATATGATCACCCTGTCAGCTCCACAGGTAACTTGATGGATGAAGACCTTCAGCAAAGTGCATAGTAGTCCATGATAACCATCACACTGTTCTCTAAATACGACTGGAGCCTCTAGCACTGCAGTAGTTCATGGAAAAGTATCAATAGACTCCAAATGCAGGTGAATGCTCTGGACTATTGTCAAGGTACTTCATTGTTTGGCACAAGGTAGTTCTCTTATTTTGAGTTGCTAAATTTGAGTAGCACTCCAACTTTGTGAAAAGCTGCTGTTTCCATTTGTCCTCCCAAAAGTCTGCAAATCAATGCAAAGCAAAGGATCCCGGTGATAGAGTATCAACACAATGGCTAAGTAGCCTCTTCTATCAATATCCAGCCAGCACCTTTTTTTCTCCCCCCAGTATCAGTCAGTCCATTTACGCTATGTTGTACTCTGACTGTATTTTCACCAAATAAAAACATTGTAAAACATTGGGGGGCGATAGCAAAGTTATTCCTTGCTGTGCCACTAGCACACTGCAGTTTGTAAAGCTGTAAATACCATTTCTGTGAAACTTGAGAGAAAAACGACCCTAAACTTTACTTTTTGGGGTAAATAAATAAATAAAATAATAATAACAATTCTGCTGTAATAACATCTTTCAGTTCTTCAGGACACAAGTTGTGAAGGCTCACATTTCACATTGCCTGATAAGGCTGGGTTTTAAGGTCCAATTTTAACTAGAAAATGAAGGCATGGGAGAGATGTTATCTAGTGTGGTGTTGGAAAGACCAGAGGAATCTGCGTTGATTGAATGCTTTAATCCTGGGGCTGCGAATGCAACTCCCCTGGGGTTCATTGGATTTGCAGCTGACGTTTTTAGGGTACCTACTCGGGGGGGTGGGGGGGCTTAATTGTTGGGAATAGAAGCTGCAGGCACTTTGGTGGATAGGATTACAGCACTGCAACTGGACTGATTAACCCATTTATCACAGTAAAAACACAGTAATAAAGCACAGTGAAAGCATAATATAAGCAAGCTTTGTATAGCTATGGTATTAATAAACATGGCAAACCAGGGTAAAAGTTGGGAGAGAAATGCTAAACAATTTAAATTCAAAACATTGCAGATTGCATTATAAATTGTTTTTTTTTTTTTTTTTTTGGCAGGGCTAATGTTTAAATAAATATTAAGAACACCAAATCCTGCTGAAGGCAGCTCACATTCAGCAGTTTAGACCTTAGCAAAGAATTATACACGTAGAGTGGCCATTTATAATCGTCAATAAAATGTCTACAGTACATAACATTTCTTGCTAATTTGCACTTAATATGGCAATAAATCATCTAAATTGTATATATGCCTGTATTGAAAGTTGTTGGAAAAATACCTTAAAATGGATTTGTGGTTTTGTACATTTTATTTATTTTACAATTCAGTTCTGTTGCCTCTGTATCTAGTTTGTAACATTTTCCCTTAGCTGTCTCACTCTCAAAGTATTTTTGAACTAAATTCAGCCCTGAATGATCTATACCAGTTGTCAACATTTAACGAAGGGCAAAATGACCTGAGGGCGGCCGCAGAGCTGGAGACTTGCAACTGTCATTTTCTCATTAAATTTAACCTAACACAATGAAGTATTTAAAATAAAAGCATATATGCTACTTTTGAATGGTGTTTTATGTTATTCTGCGTTCCTGTCTATCAAATGAGGATTCCACTACCATAGCGAGGCATAAATGTATCACAACAACATGTACTTTGGAATCAATAGTGAAAAACACTTAACTTTCTGCTTACTCGCAAGAAATACATGAAGTTCATATGACAGCCCCCTTGCAGTAACAATTAAACTTCTGTTCAGCCCTGGCAGGAGGCATCCGTGAGCCAGACGACACCTGTCTGCGGGCCGGATTTGGCTGATCTATACAATACTGTTCGAGACACTTGCCTGGCAATCCATATTAGATAGTTATAGTTTGCCTTTCAATAACATATTAACACATTAAACCCACCTTTAAAACCTTTTCCTATATGTTTCTGTTTTACATAAAACACTCTGTTTTGTGTTTAATTCATTCAGTTCCACAGGTTTGGCGTTTTTAATGGACCAGTTTTTAAAGATTTGGCAGCTGCCATTACAGATAGCTTTCCTTATTATTTTAAATGCCACTTTTGTGTGAGCTAAAATATTTTTAGAGAATTTCTTTGCAGTAATTCAGCAAGTATTTGTCTTTTACAGTATCTGTGTTTCCAGACCAAATTGTAAACTGCATAAGAGTACATTGATACATTAATACACTGATATTCCACTGCAGAGTTTACATTGTATTAAAAAAAAGTCATAATAGTGCAGAATTAATAAACTGATATTCCACTGCAGAGTTTACATTGTATTGAAAAAAAAAATCCTAATAAGCAATCACTGACATACAAACAAGTGTAGTTTACATATTTTGAAACCCTTTTCTATAATACCAAACATGCTTGTTGCACAATTATTATTATTATTATTATTATTATTATTATTATTATTATTATTATTATTATTATTATTATTATTATTATTATTATTATTAGAAACGGTGACTAAAATAGCTGAGTACCCCATTTAGCCAAATGAACTTAGTTTCTTTTAGTGTCTTCTGGTATATGCTATATTGGTGGCATCAGTCTTGTTGTGTATTCCTCTTCACAATGAATCCCTGCTTCTCGCATAACAACGCACAGTCCTAGGCTGCTTTAAATGTTTCAATCTTCATAATTAAAAATGTATACAAAATACCCCTGTTTTTAGACTCATGGGAATTTAGAAACAACGTGCTTCCCACAACCCTTTGGCTCTTTAAACATTCTTCAGATATTGTTGATTTCTGCCTCCTTAAAATCGTTCCCAATGTAATTTTAACGGGAAAATAAGCATATCCATAACAAAACGGTCACATCGCGTTTTCTTGTTTTTATTACACTCAAACAAAACAAATATATTAACCACACGTTTGAATTATATTATTTATTTATATTATAATGTGCAAAAGTTGGTTTTAGTTAACTACATAGCAGAGCTGAAAGAAAGACCACAAATAAACAGCGCCGGCATTATTGCACGCTGTCCCGCTACATATAAAGATCGCTATTTATAACTTATTTAAATATTTTCCAACAGCTGCAAACAGATTATTACTGTGTAACATGCAAAAACTTTGTATAACCTTAAAATTCGTGTATTATCATTTAAAACTGATTTAATGCGTTTTCAAGAACAGCAAGTCTTTAGTTTACTCACCTGCCATTGCTGTTATCCGAGGGTGATTGAACTGTTTGTGCTGAACCACTGTAGGCTACTTCTGCTCCTGTACCTTGCAGGACAATGTGGGTGCTGGACTGCTGGATCCAGTCATTTATAGCTTGACTCAAACACGTCACTGGGCTCTCAGATTTATACAGCCCATTGAAATCCGATAAATGCATCAACCAACTTCTTCCAAGAGCACCTGGCCAGCCCTGTCACTGTTCTCTCCTGTTTCCTGGAAAATTACTTTTTTTTTTTTTTTTTTTTTTTTTTGAATATGTTATTCTCCTACTTTTAGTTATCCCGAATAGGAACAGTGCCCACTAGTGAATAGACCTGACAACTGCATTAGCAGCATTAGGAGTATTGTTCTCATAACAAAAATACAATGTAACACAAGCTAGGATGTGGTTACATTATATCAGTGATTTGGGGGGTGGAGGGGGGTGGGGTAGCTTTGGAACCCCAGTGTTTGCACAATGGAATCACATACTCTCTGAATTAAGAATCTGACTAAGAATATAAATGATTTCCAGGCATTCTTAAAAGGCAGTTGGCATACTTAGCCAATGTGTTGCAATACATCTGGGAATAAACGTAAAGGATCTTTTGTTTTTTCTAGGAATGTTAATTTCCTTTTAATGTCCTTAATGTTTAAACTTTACGATGTACGCACTGTTTAAAAATGTTACCCCTGTTGGAAATCTTTGTAGCCAACCAGAAAAAAAGCGAACTTGTTCAAGATAGGCCTATATTTAAATAAATACACAGACACTCACAAGAACAAATAAAGTAACGTATTGTAATAATGACCAATTCATTTATATAAAATGCAATTAACTTTGTTTAAATACACACCGAGGACGGCATCTAGCAGCAAAAAATAATAATTTAAAATGAAGAAATTAATAGTTATCTTAGATACTATTTTGCTATATATAATATATATTATATATATATATATTATAGATATATATATATATAATATATATAACCAGTACCAGTTTAAAAGTTTGAGTACACTTGCTGGAAACTAGGTTTTTTTCAGAATTGACAATGTTTTACATCATATACATTTCTGTAAATACTTGAAAATGAAAACACATGTTACAATATACAAAACAAAACATAAGGAGTATCAAAGCAATGTTTAAGAAAATTGAAAATTGTCTCTAAATCTTGGATTCCTCAAAATAGCCACCCTTTGCCTTATTAACAGCCTCACAAACACGAGGCATTCAGTTAACAAGTTTCAGCAGGAAATCACCCGACATGTCTTCCCAGCTCTTCTGCAGCAATTCCCAGAGATGTAGGGCACTTGTGGGTAGCTTTGCTTTGACTCTTATGTCCAGTTCGTCCCATACATGTTCTTTGGGATTGAGGTCTGGAGACTGGGCAGGCCAGGTCATTAGATTGAGTTGTCCTTCACTTTCCTTCTTCGCCAGATAGTTCTTGGTCATTATCCTGCTGAAGAATGAAGGACTGCCCAACTAGCAGTAATCCTGATGGAATGGCATGCCTCTAAGTATGCTATGATAGCCATGCTGGCTGAGCGTGCCATGGACTTGGTAAAGATCAGCAACTCTGTCTCCAGCAAAGCAACCCCAGACTATGACACTGCCTCCTCCATGGGAACCACACATGCAGAACTAATGCACTCACCCTCTCTTCATCTTACAAATACTCGGCGGTTGGACCCAAATATTTCAAATTTTGACTCATTTGTCCATAAGACCAACTTCCACTCCTCAAATGTCCAGTTTCTATGTTTTTTGGCCCAGGCAAGTCTCTTCCTCTTATTCTGCACTCTTAACAATGGCTTCTTTGCAGCGATTTTTCCAGTTAGACCAGCTTCACGCAATCTCCTCTGAACAGTTGATGTTGAAACATCTGTACTTTATACTATATATATAATCTTTCAGAAGCAAGAAAGCTTCTGCCAGAGCTTTCAATGCTCCAGTTTTCCTTGATACTCATATCATGGGAGCCATTTCCACAGAGAAGTGGTACAAGACTGGAATCTGTCTTGATTATGAGTTCAGGAGTTCCACTATTAGGAGAATGACATGGAGATGCTGTGTCTATGCTTTCTTCGGCTTCCTTCGTTGTTTGGAATTCTCGGTTCCTTCTCCATCTAGCATCCCAGCGCTTGAATTGCGACACTCTGACCTATCTCAGCTTCCGGGGGATCACTTTATCCTTCTCCTGAGGTCCTCCGAGGTGGATCAACTCCATAGAGGTCACTTCATCCAACTGTCAAAGATTAATTTGTGAAACCCAAATCTCTGACTGTGTGTTCACCTTTTCCATTCCAAGCAGACATGATAGTAGCAAACCACTGATCGATCCTGTATTAACCAACACAGATGTTTGGCATCTCATCTCTAGACATCAGGATGTGGTACTCCTTGCTGCAACATTGGAACACTCAAAGAATGTAGTTCTGGCTTCATCTTCATCTTCTATACAGATCACCAAGTCACTTTAGCAAGAACATCAACTGTCGCTGCAGTTTTCCGCATCCACCCCCCCCATCCTCAAAAAAAAAAAAAAAAAAAGTCATGTTCCTTGGTCTCCGACAGACATGCAAAACAGAAAGCTAGGCTCCGAATCCGCACTTATCCGTGACGGTGGTGATAGACCACTGCTCTCATTGGATTGCAAGTGCTATATATGCTGAATGTGAAACAGTTATACTTGATGCAAGAAGCTTTGGCAGTGAACCAAGGCGTGTCTTCACGGTCAGCCCAGTGAAGGAAGAATGCTGGATAGCTACTCTAAGGAGCAGTACTTGGAAGTGACGTTAGCCGAGTTAAAGGAGCAATTGGTCCTCAATTTCCTGAGCCTGGTTCCCAAAGCGGATACTCGTCCCACCCCCCCCCCCCTTCAAGGACATGACATTCATGAACTCTCTCCAGTCTCCTCCTCTCTGCACAGTTCATGTCTAAGGCTTTAGCGCCTTCCACCCGACCCGCCTATTCCACCGCCTGGTCAACATTCCTCCTATTCTGCACCCAGAACTGGATCTCTTATTCAGTCAGCAACCTAGACCACTTCCTCGCATTCATTACCTACCTATGGGTCTCCTTGAACCTCCTCCCTTTATCTGTCAGATCCTACATCTCCAGCATTCAACATCAGTTCCGTCTTTCGTCCATTCCTGCTCCACAGCTCCTATCCATCATGGCTATCCGCCTGGCTCTCTGCGGCATGGAAAGAGCTCTCCCAGAGGAGAGGAAAGAGCTCGTCCTTCGGATTCTAATCTTCTCGATCAGGAACGGCTGCCTTAATCCATCGGATGACCCCAACATGGCGATGCTGCGTCTATGCTTTCTTCGGCTTCCTTCGTTGTTTGGAATTCTCGGTTCCTTCTCCATCTAGCATTCCAGCGCTTGGATTGCGACGCTCTGACCTATCCCAGCTTCCCGGTGATCACTTTATCCTTCTCCTGAGGTCCTCCGAGGTGGATCAACTCCATAGAGGTCACTTCATCCAACTGTCAAAGATGAATTCCTCTCTCTGCCCCAGCTCTGCTTTAACCAGGTATCTTGCGACCAAGAGCTGTTTTCCCTCAGATCCTCTGTTCTCTGTTCTCCCTCCTGACAAGAGCTAGATTTCCTTCCCAGTCCTATTCTCCTCATTCATTCCGGATCGGAGCTGCCACCTCAGCTGCACAAGCAGGGGTTAATCAACGCACAATTAAATCCCTGGGACGTTGGTGGTCTTCTGCCATAGAGACCTATATCAGGACGACTTCTTCGGATATTGCAGCTGCCCAGCAATCCTTGGTTAGCATGCCCGGAGTGGGGGCGCCCTCTCCACCAGGTCCACCAGTGGTTTTCTCCTGCATAGCCTGTCCCTACTAACCTCTCCATGTCCTTTTTGTTTTCCAGTTCGCATTTATGTGTGTGGCATGCAGTTCTTTCCTGTCCCACGGGTGCGGTTCTGTGGGGAGCCGGGGGAGTCCATTTTTTGGAGGGGGGGAGTGAGTCTCACTCACTCAACCATTTCCTCTATCCATGTCGTCCCCTACTCGCCACAACTGCTCAAGCAGCTAGCAGATCTTTGGGTAATTTGGGTAATAAATTTGAAAGTTAATGTTTACATTGTTTGTGCAAGAACCCCTATGATTTTTATAATTTTGTTTTAAAGTCTGTCAACAAAGCATAGGATTCACAAATGCTCCTCTACAACATCTTATTTTGGCGCAGGTGTAAGTCATAGATCATCATTCTAGTATTTTTATGCTTGCATTCTAAATACTTTTTCACATTTTGTTAAGTCTTGTAGTTCTTTCACAATAAAGATCTAGAGCAGTTAATATACAATATAAAAAAGTATCCCTATTTGTATAAATTCTTGCAGCTGGAAAGCCAGGACTAGAGCACTTCATATGAGAATACAACTATAAATCTAAACAAAACTAAAAAATAGTTGAAAAAGTGTGTATGTTTAAATGCATGTGTTGTTTTCAATGTTTGGCAACTTACATTGAATGAGCACAAAAAATGCAAATCACATTTTCAGCATATTTATTTTTTACAACTGCAGAACATACGTTTATGATGAAATACAAAATAAGTAGATTCGTTCTAGTGAAATTTGTAAAATTCAGTACATTTACACAAAAATGCACTTAACATATTCAGAAAATAACCACCTAATTGAAATAAAACACACACCCATAACACTATGTAACACAATTTTTGTTCATGGGTAGTAAGTGTTATTTCCTAATTGCTTATGCCTCAAAAGTATAGAAAATGGCTATTATTCCCCACAAACTTTGCTTTTGTGACCAGGACAGTGATATTTTGAAATATCACTATTTCCAATGAGACAACGGACGCTTTTGTGTCTTTTTGTTCACATAAAGTCAGAAAAAAACAACATATGAATCCAAATTAACATGTATTTATACTAAAGTAATGCAAAAATGACTACAAAAGATGTAGAAGTGAGTAGTTTTTCGAGATTTATGATTATACTGTAATTTTTTTTTTTCTTTTGTGCTAATGGTTTATAGTAAAAAGCTTTGGTAATCTGTCACTACAGCTATTGCCAAAAGTTTTGCATCACCCTATATACATTAACAAATTATGCTTCATGAAGTTGAATTAAACTTGTTGAATAATGTTACTCATTTTGGAGTTTCTTTGATAACATCATGTTAAATGAAAGAGCTAAATGTGTTTCTATAGCTTTATTTAAGTGATGTCTCAATCCTAAAATTCTAGGTTGTGCAAAACTTTTGGCCATGTGTGTTATAAAAATTTAGAGATTCTTGCCATATAGAATCTGGAGATTTTTTGATTATGGTCCTGTTTTCATCATAGTAGCGCTCAATGATCAAGTTGCTGTTGCTATCATGGGTAGACAAGAAGCTTGTGATCACATGACTGGGGATCCCCAGAGCTTGCAGAACTGTGAGAGTCAGATTAGACATGCCATACAAATATCACAGTTGGTTAGAACTGGTCTTTTTATTATGGTTTATCAGGAATCTGATGCAAAGTACCGGTAATGTAATGATTGTACCTGTACAGCTGACTGCAGCGAACACCCTGAACTGGTCTTACCTGACTGGCTGGCAGGCCGACCCACACCTGTTCCGGAGAACCTCCACGCTGCCATTCCAACTCATCGGGCTCCATGGAACTATCTTCAATGAAACTAGGTATGTACCATCACAAATTTGTAACAATTTCCTTTTAAAAAGAAAAAAGGTAAGCTTGCTGAAGCCTCTGCCTCTGTCTAATACTATTCCAGTGAAAGTAAAAGTAAGAGAACCCATCGACCCTGTGAAAATATCCAATCTGTTTGTATCTAAAGAAACTACACTGTTTTTACACATACATTTCTTTCACTTTTTACTTCATGGCATCTATAGCGATGATAGTGTTGATACATTTAAATACAGTTTGGTGTTCTTGACATTTTTGTCAGTTGCTAAAGAAGCCAACTGCGTATGCAGGGACGGCAATCCTTGCATAGCAGTTTCCAGGTTTTACTAGCAGCTTGATTAGCCACAGCGTATAGGTAACAAGCTCTGGTGTGTTCTAAAAACCTCGTAACAAAACCAGGAATGGGTCATACTGCTATGCAATGGGAGTCTCTATCCCCAATATATTTCGTAATGGTAACATATGAGTTAAAGCTTTTGATCCAATTTTACTGTTTGTTTGTTTTTGTTTTTCTTGGAAGCGCTCCAAAATATAAAGTACTTGGACCCAGTCCAGCTTGTGTTATTGACATTCTGATAAACTAAAGGACTATTATCTCATTGGGTCTTGAAGTTCACAATTCAAGCCTTTTCAGTGGAAGCTCTCCACCATCTGAAGGTTCATCAAATGCTAAAAGCATGCAAGTGTTTGTACAGTATTTCCCAATGAGACCCGGATGTTTTGTAAACCAGTTTTTTGTTCATTCTGACCTTCATATTCTAGGTTTTAAGAAAATGGTGGTAGGTGGAGATATGTTCACAGTTAAAATGCTGCTACAACATGTGTACTGCATTTAAAAAAGCTACATAACTGAAAAGCTTATTTTTAAAAAAGGTCTCCTTTTTTAATTTGAGCTTTCTCAGTACTGTGGTCACGCCAGGCTGGGATTGCCTCTGCCTCCGGCACCTCCACCAGCAGAGGGTGAATGCCTGCTGGGTCCCCGTCCACCAGCTTCACCTGGGGTCGCCAGAACTGCTTCACCAGGGGTCGCTGTCAGCTCTGCTTGGCCGCAGGGGTCAATGTGGCCAAGCAGAGCTGACGGAGAGGTCAAGAGACCACCTTCCCCCGCAGCAGTTTCACTGCCAGAGATCTTGGGGGAGGTCTGGAGACCACTAACCCCAGCAGCCTTTCCGCTGCTGGACTTGCCCCAGCTGAAGGAGTCAGTCTGGGAGCTGTCAGCACGTCTGCTGACAGCCACACCATTGGCAGCATTTTTGCTGCCAGTGGTACAGCGGGAGGAGAGATTCGCCCCACTGTCAGCACATCTGCTGACAGCATGGCCAGCAGCAGCCTGGCTACTGGCAACATTGCCGCCCATCAACCCCTTAAAGTCCCTGTTCTTGGGCCTGGACTTTGAGCGAGATTTTAAGGGGGGAGGTGGACATTGAGGCCATGTGTGCTTTGCACAAAGGAGGGTATATGTGGCAAAGTGATCTTTATATAATATTTCTAGGAGTATTATTCTAGCAGTTTTCCTCCAGGCCTTTCTCATACATCTGTAACCAGCGTGCAACCCAAACTTAACGTGTCAGCTGGATGCATGCTTGGCTTCTGATGACTGGTTTTTATGAGCCGTATTATTTCTTCATTTTATGGAGATATTCAATCAAACTTTCAGTCATCGCTACATTAGAGTCAAACCTACTGCAGCTCCTTTTCTTCTAGCGTTCCTACCATTTTGGACAATTAGACGCTTTTATGCCAGTGACATACAATAACTTTTATCTGCCTATTTGCTGTTTGTAAAACACACCAAGTATAGTTGGTTGTTTTCAGCCAGAAATTTATTTGGCTGTGGCTACGAGCAGCGCTTTACTGCAAAAGCATCACAAGTTGTGGTTTGGCAAAGGTGTACTTTCGGAAACACATAAAGCAAATGGTCCAGGCATGGTTAGCAAAGGAGCCCCAGAAGAGCTGATGTTCAAGTGATTTGAACATCCTCATTATATCTATACATCTAAAGTGATTGCTGCTGTTCGGTGCATTCTTTAGAGAAGGTCTTATGCAATAACCATCAAGAAGAAGTAATGGTGGCGAGCCACTTCCCCATTATTATTGCAACAGTGGTAAACTGGGGACAATGATGCATTGCAGCGTTGGTCAATTTTCTTTTGCAAGGAAGAAATTTATTGGGTTTTTTTTGTTTGTTTTTTTTACCTGAGAAAGAATGCACAGGTGAATCTGTACTCTATCAAACACTGAAAACAATTCCCCAGCCGCTATTGTTGTTATTAAAATGCAGACGCACCTGAGTAATACAGAGTGGACAGACTCTTAATCGAAATCACACACGTGTACATTTGGAGGAGAATTGTGAAACTAGTCAGACTGTAAACTTTGAGCTGCTAAACAAGTGACCCATGTATGTACACTGGTTTAGCGAGAATATATAATACCGTTAAAAAAAAAAAAAACAAGTCAAGATCATTATTTTGTTTTACTTTTTGTTTTTTTATTTTGCATTTCAAGCATATTCACAAACCCATTTTTTATTCTGAGGGGAAAACTGAACCAGAAGCAGCCCGATCTCCACACAACCAGCAAGAAAACAATTTCAATAACTATACAGAAGTTGTGGGGTTGAGAAACAAGATGAGGAAAATATACAGTACCAATGCACAACAACTCCGTCACTCAAAGAGGAAGTAGCACATGCAGAACAATCAATACCACATACATGTAATACAACCTCTATGATCATTGAACCTAAACATACATTGAATCACAGTGAATGAGAAAATACAGAAATTTAAATGAGGAACGGTAGAATTTCAGAGCATTAGTCAACTGTGATAGAACCCCCCTATTGAGAAGACAATCTTCTTTACTCAGTGTTCTGTAGTTTTCAGAGTGTAGTTTATCACAGTCTGGTTCTACAGTAGTACTGCAGTCCTTTCCAGTGCAAGGTTTTGTTGTAACCAAATGATGCATATACAATCTGCATACTTTCCTAATGCACACAAAAAGGAGTTGCTTAAAGAAAAGCCTGTCATCATTTGTCTGCGTGTCGCCCCTTTACAGTACATTAGTCTGTAATCAAATTTATTTAAACCGTAATATCAGTGATGTATAAAACAAAAATTGGGCCCAGAAGAACTTTGTTACCCGATTGACCATTTGAGAAAAGAGAAAATAATTAACAAGTCAGTTACAATGTGGTGACATTGCTGAAGACCTGGTAGTTTTTTCTTCCTTTTCCCTAGTCATTCACTTGCTGCAATACTGTCAGAAAGAAAGAAACTGTAAGTATTAAAGCACTGCCAACAGTGGCTGTATTTTAAACATGTTTATCTACAGATTCCCTGTATGTTAGACAATTCTTAGACCTGCTGATCAGCAATTTGCTATAAAGTTTTTTTTTTTCAGATTGACTTAGTGTTGGTCTATTAAACACACACACACACACACACACACACACACACACACACACACACACACACACACACAATGTTTTTTTATTGAACTGTCCTCAAGTAATAGCATTAGCTTTGAATAACCAGGGAAATAATGCATCTGTTGCATTTGTATCACCCCCAAGGGTTAGGAAGGGCATCAATTGATAATTCCTTTCAGCCATGTTGTGATAGCGGTCAATTTCATTAGTTCCCTTCAATGAAAGAGATGAGTATTATAAAAGAGAGGGTTTTTGAAAAATGTTTTAGTTTGAAATGCGGTTTACTTGTTTCAGTTCATGCTTTTTTTTTTTTTGGTTGATTTTCAAGAACAGCAGTGTTTGGACGACCCTTTTGTAATCAATATAAATGAGTGGGTTCGGGTTTAATAACAACATGTATCAGTAAAATCTGCCTTAAGAAGCAACTGATCCACTAAAAACTTTAAAGTATTTCTGGTTTTAATAATAACATAAAAACACTACCCTTTTTTCCTGGTCCCAAATGTGGTCTTAATGGAAAGGCTTTAGAACATAAAAGAGATAGGTGAGTCATTTGTGATTTATTTAAAATTATTATTTTTTATTGACATTTTTTTAAACTTTCTGTTTAAATCAAAAGCAGGGTTTTCTAACACTTGATAAAAGTACAAATGCAATGATAAAAAAAAGAAAAACAATAACTTTCTGAAACAGAAATTCTGTTTCAGAAATACATAGTATAGGGAAAACACTGGCCCAAATTCTCACTACGCCCAAGCTCTGATCCCTAACCTGTAAACTGCTAGGAATCAGAGCTAAAAACACAAATCTAGAATAACAAATCCATTACTATGCGATACCATGCAAAAAAAAAAAACCACAGCTCTTTTGAAATGATTAACCACAAGTTTAGACAAGGTGGAATTTGTTACGCAAAGAATGGCTCAAAGATGTGCAAGACTGGGTTTACCCACAGTAATAGAATAGGGTTCATGTCTGTATACTGTTTATCCACTGTAACCAAATACTTACTGTAACGCTTGATTATAGTGGTATCCCACAAAAATACTGAAAAATATAGTAGTGGTTCCTAATTCTAATTGCTAGAATGTATGCAACTGTGCCCAACACTCTCTCTATACAAAGAAACGCTGTGAAAGATGTGAAAGTCATTATTTATTTTTACCATGCAACAGTTACACTTTTCCAAAAGGAAATGAACACTATTTCCATGATAAATTTGAATGTAAGAGTATGGTCCAGAAGAAGCATTCGTTTCAGATTATCATAATACCTGACTGAAGAATGCATTTTTTTTTTTTTTTTTTTTTTTTTTTTTAGTATTGAAACACATTTCACTTTTATTTTATTTTAAATCCACATTATAAAGTTGAGTAAACTTTGCACTGGAGCCTTTAAGCACTAGCATGGTTTAATCTGACTGTGGAGTAAGCAGACGGCAGCTCAGGATTTAGCTGCTCTGCTCACTCACCCATCCTTCAGGTACAGTAAATATCTTCTGGAGGGAAAGCAAGTTTCTAACCTGCTATTGGTGGGTTAAAGACATTGACCCTGATGCCCTCCAAATAATTCTAAACAAGTGCCACGGACATGAAAACAAATGCAGCATACAGTACAAAGAGACTCAGTGCACATTAAGGAACTCTCTTTTAGGTATGTGTGTACGGTATACAGTATATGTCTATGTCAGATTACTGCAGAAATGTAGCCTCTTGTTTTCTGTGTCTTCCCCCTCCAGATTCTTCACCCAGTGTTGTTGTCTGCAGTTCTGCCCTAGGGTTAGAATGGCAAACTGTTAGGAAGCACAGCGAGCAAGGTTAAGCTTTAAAATATATATATATATATAAAACCGGCCAGGACCATAGGACACACTTATATCAATTAATCCCAAGGAGAAAAGGTGTGAGGTGAAATGAACCTATTAGGTGTAGAAAACAAAAGGTTTTTAAAAGCTTTGTTTAACAGAATTGTTTTTAGGGTTTCAGGTATTATAATATCAATTTATTATCAAGAAATTAACAGAAGCAGCTACAAAACAGTGTTTGGTATTATTGCCTAAAACAGGTCTTTCAGACAGGGAACGTTTACTTTAGGTTGTAGATATGTAAACAAACTACATCCGTAAAAAACTGCAAACTGCCTCTCTCTAAACTACTTTTATTACACTAACTTGGCATATTTATTGGCATGTACAACCAATTCTGAATGTGGTCTTCCGCAATTTCAGATTCAGTACCTCTCTTTGCACTGCTCCTGTCACACCTCTGTGGAGCGGCCACTCAGAGCACCGTCAGGCTTGTTCTGCAATGAAAAACACACTATTGTAAAGTTTACCAGACAGCAGTAATGCACCAAGGCAAAATGGCTTCCTGAGACGTCACACTGGCAATGCATAATGGAGGTGACTTTCTAGTACACTAGATTCTCGTTAATCCAAAACATTTGGGACAGAACCCTCTTCATATTAGTGATTTGTTTGGATTACTGATTGTAACCTGTACCAGACTATAACATTTAGTAACTGGGTGAGAATGTGAACAGACATTGAATTTTCACCTACATAGTACGGTTCAAAACGTTTTGTCTAATTTCAACACGGAGAATCCTCTTAAATGAATGGGAATGAATGAGGATGATAACGATTGCAGTTGAAGATGGTTTATGACTGTAAAGGGCACTCAGGGCCCGAGAGAGTTAAATTTGGCCGGAGGTCTCGTCCGCGGTGCCCGACGGCTACCTGCGCCAGGCCGGCTGGAAATAAATGAACAGATACATGCATACCAGTGCCACAGATAGGATGTAGCTATGATCCACCTCCCCCCGGGATGAGACATGCTGCAAGGTGGTGACTGGGGAGGATGGAGGCCTTGCTGATGACGTATTGGTTATGGGCAGATTCTCCTTCCAGAAAAGCAACCAAGTTTACAATTTTTATTGGTTCAGTGCATAGACAGGCAAATGCTTTTGTTTTTTTGTTTTTTTTTAATTTGTTTAATTAGTTTTACAAAAGAAAATAAAGTATGGGTTAGGCAAACATAGCTGAAATTAAAGAGGTAATGAAGTGTATTTAAAAATGTATTTCACTTCAAATCAGGACTCTTTATTGGGATTACAAATGCTGCTTTGAGATCTCGTCTTCCAATTAGATCCAAGCTTTTAATTTTTCCATTCCCTTTAGCTTGGTGACATTTTGGATGCAAAAAGCAGGAGACAAAGAGAAATGTCTGGTTTATACAATCCAGTACTACGCATTTAATAGGATCTAGGCACGAAAGTGTATGACTCTCTTTTGCTAAAGAGGATGAGGCATGTAGCAATACAGCAAGCCATTTAAATTCTGCATGCCAGAATCACCTGGGCTCTAGCCAAGTGGAAGCTGGGTCTGTCTTAAAACAGATATGTGCTTTCTTTGTTGGTACAGGAATCGGCAGCTAGGTTTTCAATCAGTATCTTTAATGTCACTTGCAGTCTATAACATTAGAACTGATCAGAGGTCCAAATTCAAGGATTTGTATGACTTGGTATTGCCATATTTAAAAAAAAGAGCAAATAACAAATTCCTCGCTTCAAGACTTTTTTTTTCCCACATGCCATTGAAATGGCTGCCAATTCAATAGGGGATACAAGCAATGCTGTATCCCCTATTACAGATATATTCAGATACAAGCAATGCTGCTGCTGTTATCGTTGCTGCAGTAGTTCACCTTCCCAACGTGCTGTGCCGCTGTTTTTGTCCCTGGAGTTGTGGCAAGGGAGGACCTGGGTTTGTAGTGCAGGGGAGGGGCTCGTCTGATGAAGTCATGTTGGGGTTCGGGGGAGGGGCTTGGTTTGGAGCACAAGGAGGAGACGGAGGTGGTCTCTTCTGCCTCTCCTCCAACTATGGAGAGGCAGCTGTGATCCGAGCTGCTGAACCCACTGATGCTCTCGCCAGAGGACTCAGAGCTGTCCACTGCGAACCAAAAAAGAGGGTCACAGTACAGGAGACTGGAGTTTATTTCATGGGGGTTTGGATATCTGCTTTTGCCTTGTGACCAACATAATAAACAGTGGGCCCTATTCAGATAACATTAAGGGCTTTTTAGAAAGGACTGTTATTTTAGACATTTTAAACACTCTCTTAGATTAACAAAGCTTGAATATGTTTAAACATTGAGAATAAACAGTAATAAACCCACAGATCTCCAGAACTGCAAACTTGCAAAAAAAGCAATGATGGTTTTTAGTCCTGAACTAAACAACTACAAGCTGTTTCCTCAAGGGAGCCTAGTTTACCATGAAAGATTATAAGTAATGCTGGCACAGAACCATGGTAAGGGCAGGCACAGGTTCTTACACAAGAGATGGAGGGTCTCAGCCTCATTGTCCAACTCATCCTCCTCCAATCCGCCCGGCGCTCTGTAGCAGCCCAGTCTCGCTTCGCCTTGCCGGGATTGGCTATAGCAATAACCGTGGGGAGGGAGGGACCCTCGTCCCGAGGAGGATGAAGAGTGGCTGCCAGAAGATGAAGCGCTGCTTCCTGAACCAATAGAGTTTGGTCTCTGAGAGAGAAGGTGTTCGTACGAGGCAGGGAGAATGGCAGGGGGCAGTGTTTTACATTCTAGAAAGAAAAATGCAATGAGAAAACTAGTTTTGTTTCAGCACCGTCCAATTCCTTTAAACAGTGTAAACAATGTGACACAAAATAAATGGGTTTATAATTATTTGACATGTATTATGGAATTTGCAGATAGACGGATTTATTTACAAATGTTTCTTTAACCAGTTCAGAGTTATCAGTTGAATCAAACTGAATCAATTAAAAGATCAAAAGATAGGCTAAAGATATTACAGGTCATGAACAGTTGTGTGATTACAATTCTATTAACTAGGTAATTACCAGCAATTCCTGCTGTAACACGGTAACTACTGTGCAATTACATTGAAGTAGCCTTGAACAACATGTTGTTGCTTAAATGATAACAGCATGGAGCAGGCCATTTTCATGTAATTACACACTTGGTATCATGCAAGAGCAATATTACAAGATAATGTCCCGTCATCTAAAGTGCTACCTCTAGCGAGGTACAGACAATGTATTATCGTTTACTTTAGCACTCGCTTTTCATTGGAATAACTAGGGTAGTCATCCAGGCCAGTGGGTGGCACTGTACCTTTTCCTGCCGGGATGCAGTTGATAGCCCTGTCACTGATGGCTGCCTCGCTGTGTTTGATGTCCATAAAGGGTTTACTGCCGATTCCCATGAACACCCTCTCCTGCATCCGGATTTCTGTAGGAGAAAGGTGGACAGGAAATGACAACAGAATAAAACTCCAGTCTGCATTGCTAAAGGTTAACCTTTACAATCAGGTTTCATATTGCAAACTGTGCTTACCCAGCACTGTTTACAGGGCAGAGAGGCTTGGCATTCTTGGCATATTTTATTTGGTAATTATATGGCACCAATAGCATAATACCTGTGGCATGTGAATTTTGTTGAACATTAAAAGTATCTAGAAAGTAGCGTTAAAATAAATAAAATGTTATAACATGCGGAAAAGATTTTTCAAACCTAACCCAGATGTGTAGCTAGTGGGCAACATTTAATCAAAACCAGATTGTGACGAACAGTTCATTATTGTAGGACAGGCTTTATTTTATGGCAGATCTAGGCCAGAGCACTCGCCTCTGTTGCGGAGGGCTTGTTCCCACAGGATCCTCTCCAGATCCTTGGTCCAGGCGTCCTTCACCTCGGCTGAGGCTGCCTGGAAGGTGTAGGTGTCCTGGGATTTCCTCCGCCTGAACCAGATCTCAAAGCACAGCCCGCTGTCTCCAGCATTGTGGGTAATCCCAATATCAGAGGTCTGGAAAAAAAAAAAAAATCTTCTCCTTAATTGATTACCGTAAATTATCAATAATAAATCTGCACCAGTATATACCACGCCAAGTCCTTACCTATAAATGGATACATTTATAGAGAGAAATGTATTCTACCCACAGGAAATTGAATTGGATACGCTTACCGCATCTGAGTCATATTTTAAACTTAAACTTTTGTATGGGAGTTTGTATTTTATAAAACCTTTACTGGCTCAAATGGATACTCAAAAGGAGTCCTATCTCCAGACCAGCGATAGCAATGCCCTGGGACTGTCCACCGCTGGTACGATCAATATATACTGTATATACCGTGTCTTACAATGCAAGATATCATTCAGCTGTACCTTGAAGGACTGTTTGTAGAGGTATATGTCGTTTCCCACTTCTGTCCTTTTGGTTTTGCTGAAGAGGATCAGATCCTGGAACAGGAAGATATGACGGAAACACTTCTTCTTCCTGTAGGACACGAGGAATTCGTCCTGTCGGATGAGCTGGCCCTGCTCCTTCATATTCACCTGCGGAGAGATACAGGGCAACGTTCAGGATCCCACAAACAAATCTCTAACATTTTGTAGAAACAATCAAATCTAAGAAAAAAGAAGTCAAGTAGACAAATGTTTTGGCTAGTGCCTTTTAATCAGTGCAATTGGAATCTTCCATTAGAAATTCCAAAATATCTAAAATAGAGAGCTGGTTCCAATCGAGGATTACCTTTACCAAACTGACTGACCAGACAGTTAGTGGTTAACAGATGGTGTGGGCAATGCTGCACAGACAAAAGGTGGGAAAGCCAGCAGTGTGGTCCTAGTCAACTGGTACATGTAGTACCCCCTAAGCAAGCTAGTATTACTACCGAGGCAGTTGCAAGGAGCAGCTGTCTGATAACAGGATAACAATAACTCAAATCAGTTATGTGGATAAATGGCTCCAGATGTTGATCCATGTCTGCCAATACTTGTCACTACTGATGGCTGATGAAACATCTGGTCTTTAAATGACATTGCCTAAGCAAGGGCCCTGGTTTAAAAGGACAGCCCCCCATGTAATCCAGTTCTTCACATATCCTGCAGTTCTGGAGTTGGTTACAGGCGGCTGTTCTTACGTCGCAGTTGTGGATGTCGTCCATGGCGAGCAGGTCGTTGCCATGGCGCAGCTGGAAGCGGACGACCTCGAGGGCGGCCTGCAGCTCGGCTCTCTCCCAGCCCCGCCCCGGCCCGCACTCCTTCACCATGTCCTGCAGCAGAAGGTTATATTTGCTGATTCTCTGCACCGGCTTCAGCAGGTACGACAACAGGTCCATCTTGTCTCCCAGCTCCAGCTGCTTGTTCTGCACTCAGTAAAGAAGAAACACAAGCACACCACAGGTCACACACACACTTCATTTTGCATGGCAAAAGAGTTCTAAAGTTTCAGTGTCTTGCAAGAAAATCACTTATACAAACTTCCTAAATGAAATTCCTGTGACTATGACCCATTACTATTACTACAGCATGTAGACAAACGAATCTAGATATATACTTTACACCTTATAGTTCTGATTACCTTAAAGAAGTCGTGAGCATAGTTTATCAGCAGGGTGTCAGACCGTGGTTTGTTTTTGCTGTACAATGCATAAAGACCAAAGCTTTCTTTCTGTCGGAGGAAGCATCGGCCCACCCGCAGAGGCTCTTTGAGGCTGCCCTCCAGCTCCTTGAGGAAGAAGTGCCGGTGGAAGTCATACAGCTTCTCCAGGTTGCCGAAGATGAGTCCTCGCTGGCCCCGCAGGTCCTGCGGCAGGTCCAGGCGCTCCATCTCCGGGAAGTAGTGTGTGATGATGTATCCCAGCGAGCACACATAGTCTCTCTCTGTCAGCAGCAACTCCTCCATGATGCACTGCAGCTTCCTGCAAATGCACAGTCAGCACCAGTCAACCACTGTGGACTAGCAGTTAGGAGACAAGGAACACAAGCCAGGGGTTTCTGAATTGAAATCCCAACTCAGACACTGATTCACTGCACAATCTATGAATTATAGCGTTATTATGTCATTTTTAAATGTAAAAGTCTGAGATTAGGTCTAGATGTAAACAAAAACACCTCAAACAAGTTGGCATTGGATATAAAATATTGTATAATATTAATAATGTTTTGACATTTCTAATGTCTAGCTCCACAAACGGAAAGCAGAGCAACTGAAACCTTTGGATTAATGTCACAGGGACTAAAAGTGAATTCCTGGCTCTCAAAGCATGGGGGAGAACTTGTGAAGATTGCAAATCCTGGAGAATGCACTGCCCAGGGCTATCATTAACCTCAGAGTCAGGTCCCGGACCAATATTTCTTGGTCTGCTGTGGGACCGACACACTGGCAATTGCATTGCCCAGCCTGGAAACCTTGTTTTTGTAAGTTTGTTTTTGTATTGGGTTTTTGTTTGTGTTTAAATCCTTTTATTTTGCCATTGTGCACTTTTATTTTGTGTTATTTATAATAAAATTAGTATTTTTTTTGAACTGCAGACTGTCTCTGGGCCTCTATCCACTCACCAGCCTGCCACGTTTGGTGAAAGAAGTGGGATAGCGCCACCTAGAGGCTCAGAGCAGTATTTTTTTGTTGTTTTGTGGAATTTTGGGGAATTTTTTTATTTATTTATTTATTTTTTAAAACATGGGAAAGAAGAGCAGACAGCGGCAAAGGCAGGACAAGCAGCAGCTGAAGAAATGTAAGCTGCTGCAGCCACTGCTGGAGGACCCGGCCAGCCTCTTCACCTGGTGTTCCTGGTGCGGGAAGGAGGACCATCATTGGCAGTCCTGCCCAGATGTGCCACTGGCAAACTGGTGTGGCCGGTGTGAGGAGGACGGCCACAACTGGGCAGGATGCCCCTACAACCAGGCCCAGGAAGAGGTGCAGTGTTCACCCCGGGCATCAGGGGCCACCCCACTACCTCCAGCACCACCACCTTCACCACCGTCCCAGGAGATCTGGGACTGGTTGATGCACCCTGAGGCAGACCTCGTCCACGATCTCCCCATAGTTATCAACACGCTGTGGCGTCGAGATGGGGAGAGGTGGGAACAGTGGGAGGAACAACACCACCCGACGTCCTTCCCAGAGATTGCCCTCATGGTGGTTAATTACCTGGCGGTAGACATGGGAGATGCCCCGGTCACTCCAATAAAGAGGGGTGAGCCGCTTTCCCGAGAGCCAGGGAGGGGTGAGCCGCCTTCCCGAGAGCCAGAGAGGGGTGAGCCACCTTCCCGAGAGCCAGAGAGGGGTGAGCCGCCTTCCCGAGAGCCAGAGAGGGGTGAGCCGCCTTCCCGAGAGCCAGAGAGGGGTGAGCCGCCTTCCCGAGAGCCAGAGAGGGAGGAGGAGCTGCCGTCGCCCCAGAGCCAGAGAGGGAGGGGGAGCTGCCGCCGTCCCCCAGAGCCCGAGAGGGAGGAGCCGCCATCCCCAGAGCCCGAGAGGGAAGGAGCCGCCATCCCCAGAGCCCGAGAGGGAGGAGCCGGCGTCCCCAGAGCCCGAGAGGGAGGAGCTGCTGTCCCCAGAGCCCGAGAGGGAGGAGCCGCCGCTGTCAGAGCCCAGAGGGGAGGAGCTATGGCCCAAGGACGCCTGCCTTGCACCGCTTAGGGATGCCACGCCCGCTCTGCTCAGGGGTGACGTATTTGGATCGCCTGGGGTTGCCTGCTGCTCCGAATCACCTGGGGTTGCCTGCTGCTCCGCATCGCCTGGGGCTGCTGGTGTCTACTTTTTGTTTTTTTGGCCTCCTGAGGGTCCGCTGCCGCCTTCTCCACTAGAGGGAGCCGGGCCGCCGTCGCCATACTACCTTGGAGATTCGGGGCCCCCTCAACAAAAGAAGGCTTGGGGGCTCCGACATCAACCCTGCCCACCACCACCCACCAAAACAGCCCACCCAAGGGACATAATTGGACTCTTGGGGGGGGTGGGGGGAAGGTTGGTGTTGGCCGATTGCGGCCGGTGTACGTTGTACATGGGGGGAGGTGTGTGGCAGAGCACAGCTCTGCCCTTTAGAAATTGGCAGGGATGGGGTTAAATTTCCCCTACCTGCCTGGGTTCATTGTGTTCAGGTGGCTGGGGTTGATTAGTTGATTAGGTTAATTAACGATCAATCAGCGCCCAGCCACCTGACATAAAAGGAGGCCTCTGCTTCTCATTTGGGAGTAGGGAGCTGAGGAAGCAGGTTGGTGTTTGTTGGTTTTGGTTTGGTAAATTTGAATCCAGTGAAGGCATTGCCCAGCCTGGAAATCTTGTTTTTGTAAGTTTGTTTTTGTATTGGGTTTTTGTTTCTGTTTAAATCCCTTTATTTTGCCATTGTGCACTTTTATTTTGTGTTATTTATAATAACATTAGTATTTTTTTTGAACTGCAGACTGTCTCTGGGCCTCTATCTACTCGCCAGCCTGCCACACGGTTGTATTATGGTATTTCATTTAATGAGATTTCTTGAAAATCTAGTCAAAATGTAAGATCTTTCTGCTAATAGCAATATACAGGGTTATTCAATGCATTCACCAGAAGCATGTGAGCAATTTAATCCACAGATTCCAATCATGGCTATGGTAATGCAAACAAAATAGTTATGGGTAACGAATTTCAATTGCTAGATGGTTAATTACTTTGGGCCACTGCCGAATGGCACAGTGTTATTTATAAATGCTCTTTAACTTTGGTGCACATAGTAAGGATACTAACCAAAAGTTCCCGGAGTTCTCCCCTGGTTCTTCCTTGGGCCCTGGATCCCCTGCTGTTCCCAGTGCCTGGGCAATCCTGGGACTGGCAGCTGGCAGTGAGGACACTCTGGTCAGGTCATCAGTGTAGTTGCCCGTGGGCCCTGAACATGAGTGTTCAGAGCAGAAGCTGCCATGTCGAGATATCTGGAACTGCTGAGCAGCCTCCAGGATCTTCCTCGAGGGATGATCTCGTATTCGAAAGGAAGGAGAGGCCAGGGGGTCCGAATGGGAGGACAGGGAGCAAGACGTGCTGGACTCCTCACCGAGGGACCTACCCAGGCCCTGCTGCCATGAAAACCACTTGCAGGTTGTGGAGGACACACATGCGAAATCCAGGCCTTTGCTGGCTTCCCCGGAGCTCTTTGGAGTTGCCGCTTCTTCTGCCTTGCTGGATACTTGATGGGCAGCCTCTTTTTTCAGGTTAGGGCCCTTTGAGTCTTTGTTGTCTGGCTTCAATTTTAACTTGAAGCAAGTTACATTTGTGTAATCATTTTCACTGTGTTGGTATTTCCTTCTTTCAGGCAGAGATTTGGGAGTTTTGACTGGGTGCTGGTGTTGTATAGGTCTTAAGTTCTCAGGGTCTTCACTGGTAGTGGGTGATAATAGTGCCGAGCTTGCAGGCACTGTCCTCTTAGCCTCAGATGAAGCTACCATAGGCCACTGAGCCTTCTGTATATCCTGCAGCCTTTCCTCAAGTTGCTGCCTGACTTCCTGGCACTTGAGCCAGGCAACATTCCAAATCCGCATCCCCCTGGAACCTTTAGGGGTGTAAGCCTGAACCTTCACTTGCTGGAACTCCTCTGCTGAGAAGGCAGTGAAGTCCAGACAGTACTTTCCAAGGATCTTTAAGCTTTCTAGGCTGGTTGCTGAGCTGTTGCATGGATTTACTTTTTCCAGATACTGTCTACAGTCTTTGGCAAGCTGTGTAGCCTGGAAAAACAAAAAGACGACAAGTATACCAATCAGTTTTAAGTTGTCATTTTGATGTATTTTATTAAACATCTGCTGCAATATAAAAATACTCCAAAACGTCCATAAGAAATTTGCAACACAACTTTCACTCTAGTACCCAGTTCTTAGCTGTTCCAAATTAGAAGTCTTAATTTAAAAATATGACCTCTGGTGTTTAAAAGCCGTTCTGTCAAATCCACCCACCTTCTCACAGAAGTGGTACAGGTTCACCATGGTCTCAAGCTGAGCCCGGCACTCCTTTGCCCTCATCAGAAAGTCTGCCAGTCGTGATTTGAAGGTGAACACCATCATCGTGAAGACTTCGGCCTCAGGATAGGAAGAGCCCTGAACTTTCTCTGCCTCAGTCACCAGTGCCATAGCCTTGTGTTGCTGCTCCTTAACAAGATCAAAACAGGTCAGTGTTAAACGTCAATATGCACCCTCTCTCTTAGTAGCTCAGAGGTAATCAGCCTTTTTTGAAAGTTTACCACCACAGACTAAGTTCATGGACGTCTATATCAATACAATCGTCTCTACTCAGCTATCAGTGGCTTAAGTCTGTGGCTGGAGTACAGACAGCATCTTGTACATACATCGCCATCAGAAACACAGGGCCACTGCTGATTCAGACTCCAGTCACAGGGGCCCCTCACAACTTACTGTGGCCTGGTCGAGGAACTGGTTAATGTGGTGCAGCGTCTGCTCCACTTTCTCCAGGGAATCCTCCACTGAATCGGCCTCCAGCAGTCGCTTCTCCCCCTCCACATCGAACCACTCTCTGATCTGCAGGCAAGAGAACACGGACAGCAGGTCAACAGTTAGTCCGTAATGCTAATGTAGAAATATCAAACTATGACTTGAAAATAAAATAAATGTGTGTTTGATTCAGTAATAAAACTCCTGACTTTAATACAAAGGCATCATCAAAATAAAGTGCGTACAATGTGTTGCCGTCGGTAACAGAACAGGTGTTACCTTTTTAAACCTTCCCTCCAACTCCCGGAGTTTGAGCAGAAAGTCGAGGTGCTGCAGACCCTTGTTGGATTTCATCACAAGCATGTGAACCCTCTCCTCCAGCTGGTTATACAACATGGTCACCGAGTCCATCGCATCCCTAGGGACAGACCACAGGACAGGACAATAATTGCATAATCCTTAATTGGGATACCAGAAAACTCTTCCTTAAATAACAAAACTAAAAACCAGCGCTGGAAGGGCCCAATCTGCCCAGCCATGCTCTAAGGTTGCCCAGTTGAATTTGTAATTTTTATAACATTTTCACTGAAGAGTACTGAAGGTACAACACTGTAGGGTGGCCATCTCATCTGTGCTACTTTATTCTGTGTTCAGGTGCATCATGCTTTCTGTACTGGACAGAGGAAGACCCATTTCTAGTTAGACCCCTACTTGCCAGCTTCCCATAATAGAACAGTGGAAGTTGATTGATACTTGTATGAAGTCCTTTAGCCAAAGATTCCCAGCCCTATAAGCATTGTGATCCACTCTCTCTCACCGGTAATCCTCGGAGTAAACTAATCGAGACTCCTCCTTCTTCAGCCTGGCAAGCATAGCTCCGCCCTCCCGCTGCAGGCCAACCAATCGTGCATCCTGCAGGACTGACATCATCATGGTCTTCTGCTCCTGAATGCACAGCTGGACTTCCTTTTGACAATTAGCATTGGAGTCAGTGAGCAAATACAAAGGTTGCATATAGAAAAAAGGTGTTTAAGACAATATAGTCGAGATCCAGAGAAAATTAAAGAGGAATTTGTTTTGTTTTATCCACCCAAAACACATTGTGATCCCGAATGTATTATTAAAACCCTTTTAGCAATAAGTAATGAAGTCAGAAACCACATACCTGAACAGTGTCAAGGCGTTTGTTGCTCTCAAACGTTCGGATGGCTTTGTGCAGCAAACTGGAGGCCTCTCGTAGGTCTGAGAAGAAGGGATCCAACTTCTGGAATGCAAACATGTGCAGGATATATTAGCAGCAGACTCTGTGGTTCAACTGCTGTACATGCAAGAGCTTATGTGATTTAAAGAGCAATTTCCTTACAGATATTGTAAAATGGCCAAGACTGAGGCACCTCCTCCATCATGAGACTATTACTGAAAAGCTAGGATTACGACTGTATAATTGACGGTGTAAATTGGTATTTAGATTTTCCGATTATCTCCAAATTAAAAGGGAGAAAAGGTTCTATTTTTCGTGATTCCACTGGGCCCCTTTAGTTATCCTAGTAACAATTGCTGCATAGTATCTTTTCTAAAAGCTCCTACCACCTCCTCTCTCTCCAGCCTAGCTTCCTCATACACAGCCCCCACCGATTCTCCCAATCCTGCCCTCCAGTGGCGAGTAGTCTGCGTCGTCCCAGTGAACCGCTGAAGGGATACAGACCTGCTGGAGCTGGAGCCAGTCACTGTGGCTGTATGGAAGAGACCCACCCAGTTCTGCTGTCAGTTGGCTCCCATCAATGAACTTGTGTAGAGCCTTTAGCGAGGTCAGCACCTCCACCTGACAGAAGCGCAAAGAAGACATGTCTGAGGAGTCTGCTATAATATTAGAAAACGGCATGGATAGTTACGGCACTGAGATCAGTCTCCTCATTACATTAATTAAACAGCCATTATATAGTTAAAATACTAAATTGTGACATTTTAAAGACTTTGCAAAAACGTTGAAAATATGTAACTTTCTTGTTGTGGATGTACTCACGGGGAGGCCTGGTTGTCTCTCCAGTCGAATGCCGCTCTCCTTGTCCACCAGCACCAGGACACAGTGAAGCATGCGAGGGACCTGCTCCTGTGACGACAGGACAATACAGTACTTAACACGCAGTCCACATACTTAGACGTTCTTTTCACACAACTAATGTATCTACTGTTTATTCAGCTCATTTCTTTTGCATGCCCACAACTGAAAGTTCGGAATTGGCTGAAACTGGATAAAAGCTCGACAGCTGCTTTTTTTTCTAGTACCAATTTATGATATAAACAATTAAAGAAATTCACAAATATTACAATAGACTTTAACAGTGCTACCAAACTTCTTTATATACCTTTCCCTCGCCAATGTGCTTCAATACTGCTCCCGTGTGGTCAGAAAGTGTAGTTCGCTAATTATTTTATTTAGCGCTGTTGTTTTACAGCAGGGTCTCTAACCCTGGTCCCGGAGAGCTACTGTGGCTGCTGGTTTTTGTTTCAACCAATCTCTCAATTGCAGGCTCAATTATTGGCTTAATTAGTCAAGATTAACATGTGTTCCAGATCTTTAGCCACTGATGATGTAAAGACATTTATAAAACCTGCTGGATAGGTGCTCTCCAGGACCAGGGTTGGAGACCCCTGTTTTAGAGGCCTGTTGGAAAAGCATGCATACAGTTCCCAGCTCCATGTCCCTGGCTCTGTTTTGAAGGGGGTAAGCCCTACATACCTGTGCCATTAGCAAGGCTTTGTACAGAGCTGGAGGAGGGGGCTGCTTCGTTGCATCTACAACAATGGTCATTCCAAGATCTCTGACATCTTTCCTGGAAATGCACAGAAAACAAAGTTACGCATGCTGTGCACACATAACATGACCACCTAAAATGAGAATGCTTAACAAGCAAAGACAAGACCCGGCAGGCAATAAGCAAAATGATTATTTTTCTTTGAAAGAACCAGCTTCATCACACTCACAAATTATTGAACCCAACCTTCTGCAGAGATAAAAAAATAAAATCAAGAAGTGTTCTAGTTTGTTTCACATACAAGGAGTGATGCCGTTTTCTTCCCTTTTGAACTCTGATACACCTTGGCCAGATCCTTTCAATTCTAAGGGTTCTACTGCCACCTTGTGGCATAGAGATATAACTGAAACAACTGCAGCCAAGTGGATTAATCCAGTACACACGCGATACAGAGCGTGGCTGCTATGAGCTGTACCTGGGAATGGAGTGGAAGTAGAGGAGGAGTTTGGAGAGCTCGTTGCTGGTGGTGGCTGCTGATCTCCAGGCTGTGTGATCGCTGCACACCTGAACCACTGCCCTCCCTGCCTTGTCTCTGCTGCCTGCAAGGGGGAGGACTCCATTACTGCTTTCTCAGAACAGTTCAGGGATTCGCTGTGCTGGCGAGTAACCAGTCTCAGCTGTGGCAGGTAAGACTGGCTGGATTCATACAGCATTATACATTTTACAAACAAATAAAGCCCAAAGTAGAATACTTTAAAGCCATTTTTTTCTATTTTGAGTCCATGTTTTAATGTCAGCCCCATTTTTAAAAAATATCCTTTAATAAAGTACCACGTCTATGAATACTAAACGGCAAACTGAAGGCTGAAGTTGTTAATGATGTTGCTCACTGAGAAATAGATGCAGGAAAAATTACCTGAAAATCACCAAAAAATGCACAAGTGGGCCTACATAAGATGTAATACACATGAGAAAAAAACAAGCTCCACAGTATGTATTTTTGATTGTACTTCCTTTGATTGTAATTAGACTGGTTTGTAAATATGAAAGTTTAATTCCATAAACTTCACAATAAAGCCTGTGATACAGCTTAATTTCCAGATCTCCCGCACCTGGTAGACACATGATGTCTGAGTGAAGCAGCTGGCTGCACGGCCCACGAGAGGTGGCTGGCGCCCCCCTCCTGGTCACTGTGGTCGCTGTGGTCCGCGGCCAGTCTACAGACAAGTCCTGTGGGCCTTTTTCACTGCCTGCCCTGGTAAGGGAGGCGTCTGCTTGTGCTGTGCTGGTGGGAATGGCATCTTTGAAAGAAAGAAAGAAAGAAAGCAGCCACAGGTGTTGTGTTTCATCAGTTATCAAATGTAGGCTGACAATTTGATAAACGTTGTCTTAGGGGCAAGTTTTTGAATGAAAGTATGACATAATTTTCCTGTCTGAGAATCCAGCCTATGTAAAACAAAAGAACAATTGTGTGAACTGTACCAAGAAAAGAAGAAAGAAAGAAAATAAACCTTTTGTGGAATCTGACAGAAAACACATATTGTGACTGAATAAAACTGCAGAAGAGAAATCACACAGGCAAAAGCAAAAGGTGAAGTCACAACTAACCCTACAAGTGGCACAAGCACAGAGGAAAGGTTACCCACTGCATTTTCTTTTGGCTGCATATATATATATAAACCGCTAATAACAGCACAGTCTCTAAAGTAAAGGAATGCACAGTAAACAGGCAATAGACTCTGTAAATTCTTTTTTGGTCCTGCCAGTGCTCAGCGGCTATTGGAACTGAATGCAGCCTTTACTGCTGGAGGTTGGGTAAAGAAAGCCAGGGAGGCTTCTAGAATCTCTTGAACAATCAGCCTTTCTTTTTAAAGTAGTCCAGATCACAGAGGGGTCTTTCTAAACACGCTCTTTGAGGGAGCGTTTAAATCACTCCTACACATCACAGGGCCATGCTATTGAGATTCCACTTTGTGTATATAAAGGGAAAGGGTCCAGCGCAGTGATTCTGGTGCAGATGGCAGTGTGGGAGGTGGTGGATTTTATTTTTTGATGGCAAAAGGGTGGAAGTTTCAGGTCTCTTGATTATTTTTTTTTAATAGCAGGTTCTCTTGATTTGATCAATCTAACCCCGCCAGGATACACACAGATGGATTTTATTAGAGAATTTTGAAGAATCAGTGAATCCACCTGGATTGGAATAAATAATCTCAAAATATAAATGCTTGCTGTAAAATGCTCTAAAAATGTCAGCCCTGGATTATCCCTGAGGCGTACAGGCTGACCAAATAAATTCAAGTAGACAGCCATCTACTCATAGGTCCTTATAAAATGTTTTCGATTCGATTGAGAATATTAAGATCTGCATTTAATTCTGTCCATTTTACCACTGGCTGTAGGAAATGCTACAGTATAATCATTATATCACATTTGGAGAAAGAATTGCTGACTCACATTTTAAGTTCTGCTCAGCTTTTAAAATCAAAAAAGCAAATTGTGCGTTACCTCTTGTGGCCATTTTATGTCTGTCCACTTTTGGAGATACTAATCCGAACGATGTTGTTTTCTTACACTGTACTACGTGGAGGGCTGGAACCACTGAAACCCCATCACTTATATTTGTCAATGTTTTTTGTCCTCTCGAACACTTTATGGAGGCACTAGGTGTCCCTAATCCTGTGTGCATTTTCCTGTCTGAAGAAGCGGGAGGAGGGGGGTGAGCACCCCTCTTGGATTGTCTTTCCCCTGGCTCCCTCCAGCTAACAGCAGCAACACTGTCTGAAGCACAGGAGGACCGACGTTCACAAACCTTCTTGCAGCCGGGGGAAGGCTCTGGATGGGGACCTCCGTCACATACGGAAGAAGAACTTCCACTCAGGTGGTCAGACTGCTCCGCTGTGACCTTCATGGTTCCAGATTCAAAGTTCACGGGATTCTGAAGTGCAGCCATGTAGGACTCCCGATACCTACATCTCAGTTCCTGGAGTTCCAAGTCCTGGCCCATCTTCCTCCTTAAACATGGGGTGCAGGGCTCCACAGCAAACTTCATTGACCTGCCACATGGTATAGGATCTCCACAGACTGCTGGAGGAGACCGGACTGGCTCGAAGGGAGGCAGCTCTTGTTTACTCCACTGAGGAGCCTGTACTGTCCTATTAGTTTTTGACAATGCTTTATCTGAAGGGTGGTGGCCACCTTTAGAAAACTCTACCAGGTCCACGTAATCCCCTTCCAAGTCTTGGTTCCGGCTGTCCCACGTGCTTGGTGATACCCAACCTATGGGCTTGTTGGTTGCCTTTGTCTGGTCCACCTTGATTAACCTCCCACAGTTTCCGTCGATCAGTCTCAAAGAGACCGCTATGCCATCCTTGGCTGGAAGAATCCGGGTTTCCACAGAGAACCCAGACATGGACGTTTCATTTTTTGGGGAACGGGCCGGGACTTGAGGGGCCTCGGACCGCTCTGGGGTGGCCAGAAAGCTGGCCATGACTTTAGGTTTATCAATAAACTCTGGTGTGGCCACTTGAGCCCAGGGCACTTTCACAATTCCCTGATCCGTGCACAGAAGGCAGTTGTGCAGCGGAGTCCCATGGCGCCCCTGGTTGATCTCGTCCAGCCAGTCCCTGGTGAAGATGCTGGGATAGGAGGTCTCAGGGATGGGCATTTCCTCCACCTCTTGCAGGTCCTCTAGAAGGCTCTTGAGGACAATGCGAGCCGACTGCTCCCCGAAGGGCTTCACTTGCAGGTAGAAGTCTCCTGGGCGTAAGAGGAGGGCATTCAGAGAGGCTAGCTGGATCACCACTCGATTGTGAAGACACAGGGGCCAGCCCTCGCAGCGGAACAGCACATCAGAGTAGGGAGCCTGTGGTTGTACAGGAGTGGGGCAAACATTACTTCAATGAAATACCTTCCTAGTAATTCAATCAAGAACACATTTGAATTTACAATGGGGAAAAGGGATATGTGGGGGCCATAACCAGATCTTACTTCTGTATTCTTCAACAGCCAGACAGCCCTTAGGCGCATTTTTCATAAGGTCAGTACACAAGGCAAGGGTCAAAGATGCTAAAAACATTTCTAGTAATGGTTAAATCAATACATTCTGGGACCAGAAAGTATAAAGTGACGTTGTGTTCTTGCAGGCTGCCTACAAGGATCTGGTTGAACTGGCGATGATATATTTCCTATACTGTACACTAGGATTCCATGGTTAAACCCTAGAACCCTGGGGAAGGGGACAGACATTCCAACATTCCTAATTAAACAACATTCTAAAGATTCCAGTCCAAGAACCCCACAAATTAACAGCAGGTTCCAGGGAACCGGACATGCCCAAGTGTGTCTTTACCAGTTGTGTCTTTTTGGATACCTGTCCTCGCTGCTTGGTTGGAGTCAGAGCTAGTATTTTGTCAACTGTCCCGCCTTGATGTTGGTAGGAAGAGGGAGACATGGTGCTGGAGAAGGGGTTGCACTGGGGGGCTGCAGCTGCTCCAGGCTGGTTTCTCCAGACAGGTCTTACTTTTAGGCAATGGTTTTTTGAAGAGGGACATGCTCACTATTTACTACAAATGGTGCTATTCTGAAAATAGATGGAAATACTTAATAAATGCTGTAGTGACAGTTTGCAGGTGTCACACTAAAGTATTTGTGGGTTGAATAAACATTTGAGATAGGAATCTCTTTTGAAAACGTGGCCCAGAATGCCACAAAAAACACATTTCCTCATGCATGGATAAAAATGGTACCCGTTCTTTCAGATTCAATGCCGCTATCTGTAGGTATTTCTCATTCATTCTGGTGGCTGTATGACTGGCTGTAGCTAGAAGCTGAAGAAGCAGCTGGTTCGGGCCCCAGCAGCTCCAAAGCATCCAAAAAAATAGAAAAAAAAAAAAAAAAAAAATAAATAATATATATATATATATATATATATATATATATATATATATATATATATATATATATATATATATATATATCGGAAGACTACTGATGGCGTTGATGTATAAATATAAATTTCCATTTAGGATTACTTAGTTTGAAAGACTTTAGTGCAGAAGAGAACGGTTTTGGCCAGGTATATTTTACAACATCCTCATAAAACCATTTTTTTTAAATTTTTGCCTACAGAATTGGCATCCATGGTTTTATTAATCTGAAAAAATGAAACAAAGGAACTGAAACTCGCAGCTATTCTGTAAAGTAACATAATTAATTAAAGCTCATGATAAGTATATACCCTTGATGACGGTGCCAATACCTTGTGGCTGATGCCCAAGCAAATTACTATTACCACCCAGAAGATGGATCCATCTCTGATAAAGGCTAGAGATAGTTGGGTTGAACTAGACTTCAATCCCACCTGCAATTATCTCCAAGAGGGGAATGAGTGGAATGCTGCTCCGCTTTCGGATTCCCATATCCTTGAGAATAAACAATCCACTTTGCCAGACCACAGGCCTTTTCTACAGCTGTCTGCCTGCCCTCAGCTGAACACTTTCTCAACATTCAAAACCGCCGAAGTGCAACAATAGCTTTCTTCTTTGTCTTTATACAGCGTCTTTTTAAAGAAGACCTTTGTTCAAATGTTGTATCAAATAACGTTAAACTTGAGAAGGCTGTGTGCCATGATATCAATCTTTGTCAGATGTACATGGGTTTTTATGTATGCATATTTCAATTTAATAGAGCTGCCAGTAGGGAAGAACAATGTAATCATACAGCAAAAAGTGATATTTAGCTCCAAATAATACATAATGCTGAAATATTAAGGGAAAACCACAAAGGTATATTTATGTTAAGGTGCTACAGGAGAAATGCAGATTTAAAAAAAAAATCACACTAGGACATCAAACAAAATATTATTCTTTGAAAATAATTTTTGAGTCTTTAGTTACGTGAATAAACAATGTGGACTGTTCCAGAGTAGGAAGTTCCCATGACTAGAATACTGTAGCTCAATTCATGATAAACAGAGCCCCCCCTGAGATATACAGAGTGTTAAGAGAAGGGCTGTGGTGGCAGAGGCAGGGAGCTGGGGTGTGTATGTTACTCACGCAGGCAGCCTGCTGCACACTCTCCAGGATGTGCTTGACAGGAATGAGGAAGTCCAGCAGGCAGCGCAGAGCGTCTCCCTGGTAACGACCCTCTATCACCCTGAAGAACTGACTCAGGACGGTGGGCGCAGTGGCGTCAAATGGTGGGTAGAGGGCCGAGAGCACACTCTGGATGGAGGTGTCCAACGAATCTGGGTTCTGCAGAGAACAAAATGCAGTGTCAGGAAAGCAGAGAGCGATCCTGCCTGATGCTTATTCAAAAATGTAATGAGGAACAATCATCTTTTGAGTGGTAAAGATGAGACTGACCAAAACATGATTAGCTTGTTGGATCCAGTGACCTACTGTATTGCCAACATATCCTTCAATCTGAAAGAGACTAAGTAAATATAAGCAGCATACTGATGTTAAACCCACGGCATTCCAATAACCTCCACCGCTGAATCGGATACATGGTCACTTACAAAGTTACTCTGTTTAAAAATGCCAATGATGTACTGTATCTATATATAGAGTACATTAGACTTCTGTAGCATTACTATAGACTGCTACTTGGGTAGTTGTAAGTAACAGGGAGAGTTACGAATAGAATCCCAGTCCAGACCTGACCCTGTGATCTTTGGGGCGACCAGGCTCCAAATTTAGCCGTTCCTGATTTAGAGGGACCGCTGATGTACCAGACCCCCCTCTCCATTCTCAGTGCCTCTGCAAAGTGCACAGAGGGAACAGGGCCAGAAAAAACAGATTCTTAGATCCATATATTTCCATTTACAGTAAAGTTCAGCAATAACTGAACTTTTTCACCACTGAGTCTGGGGAAAATAATGTATTCTACTCACAAATATGTAACACACAGATATAGGACAGTGCAATTGATTGATTGCCATTGATTTATTGATAGATTCTGCAGTCCTTAAAATCTTTAAAATCCTGCAATGATTTATTTTTTGGACGGCTGTGAAGCAAGCAGAGCTCCATTAGACATTAGAAGGTGCATCTCCCCTGGTCTAGCCTGGGTAAACACCATCTAAAATGAGAATGAAGTCACTCTCTCACAATGAGACTGTAAACACTTGATCTTAATCAGTGATTCAGGTCTTTGCGGTCATTCACAGTCACAGCCACTCAAAGCATTGAGGTCCCAAGAGGAGCTTGACATCCTCTTCAATCTCATGGGAAGGGCTATCCATTACAAAGTCTAAGACTGCTTATCTTCTTTAAATACCAGACTGCACCCTCAACAAAGAGACTCATTTTCTTAACTAAATAAGCAACCACTCAATAACCAGTGCAATGCCTTTAGAGTAAGAGAGATCCAGAGGGTAAATATGATCAGTGCATTAAACAGCAGATTAAGACAAGAGTGGACCCCAGCATTGCACAGCAGTTAACATGAGCTGAATTAGGCATCTGAGCTTGGACACACCATGCATCACTCATTCATTCAGTTCACTTACAATCAGGAATCAAGACCAAAAATGGAATCAAGCTGCGTACTGCAAGTAATTAGTGCCCACTAATTCCAGCGAATCAAAGGGTCCAGATGGCAATACTTCTGCCCTCTTTCTGAAGGGATTGTTACAACAGTGGGAACCTCTCTGAACAGTCTGGCATATCCCATTATAGAACTGTGCATGCATTTTATGCATTGTTAACAGAACACACAGCTATATTACAAAAACACACACATTTCCTAATGCGGTGCACCAGTTAAAAGTTTAACATAACTTAACATGCACTGCAGTGTTTTATCAAATAGGAAAAACTAAGTGTTAATTATTAATGATTTTTAAAAATAACAACTTGGGTGCCTAATTTAAAAATGTGGTCCGTACATGCTTTAAGACTGTAAAATTATTTATTTTTAACTTTCTATAAACTTACTGTAGGTTTCGTATTGATTTTTTATTTTTTTTTTGACTAGTATATATTTAATGCTAAGTAATCCAACTTTTTTTTTTTTTATCAGTTGGCCTACGAAGCAACCAGCTGTGACAGCTTTTGAAGTCTCTTTGCTGTTGTTCAGAGTAAACAGATGCTACGTGCAAGATGGAAACTCTTTTACTCAGATCTTTCCGAATCAATGAGGACAGGAATTAATCAGCTCATTTAAAAACACTTATTTAAAATGGGACCCCAAGGAATCATTTTAATGAAGCTGTTTTTCAAACACATCACCATCTGACTTTAAGAACTAAAATCCCTTGGAATATAAACAATAGAAAAAAGATACAGCCCACAGTTCAGTCTTTGATCTATCCTCAGTGGTGGTGTTTGTACAGAGATTAGCCCTTACAACATCTGCCAACAGTCTTTATAAAAAAGGAACTGCTTTTAAGATGCAATAAGCATCTAATGATAAACAAAGTTTAGCACTGCTGAAACAGATCTATATATAAAAAACACTCCTATTATCCAAGGCCACAAACTGCACTTAATGACATTAGATTACAATTCCACCCACCCATTTGGATACCCTATCCCAGAAGATAAGCAGTACTCTTGGGTACCATAATGAGTTGCTTTAATTAAGGCAATTACCTAAAGTTTGAAGTCCTTTCCAAAGCCTTCAGGCTCACCGGACAAGCTTCATTGAAGCTGCTCATTGCAGAGGCCTTTGTAAACAAGTGGACAAGCCGATGTGTCCAGCATCACGCCCGACTGCATGCGGCTCTCAGATTTTACCAGTAATTATCACCAGGTCAAAGTGCGTTGAACTGGATTTGAACTGTCAACATTCCACTCATCAAACCACAGCCAGAGGCCAGGGTCCCCTAAAACAACAACACCGGCTTCTGTCCTTCACAGCGGGCATCACCAAGGGCTTTACAGAACACTGAAGACACCTAACTGAGCCACATCTGGACCGCCAAGGAAAACAAACAAACAAACACATTGAGAGTCCAGTTCTAAAAAAAAAAATTTAAAAAAGGGTAGCTTTAATATCCCTGGGTGTACAGTTTCACAGTGTAGGAGCAGAGTAATAAGAGCCATCACCCAGACAAGTAGCTGGCATCGCTGAAAGAATATCCAACAGAATGGCAGATTTCTTCATGTAGCCACTTGTTTTAAGGCCCTACAACTATTCTGCAAAGTCACAACATTTTACAGAAGGAATAAAGATGCCAGGCTTGGAGCACCTCAGCCATTAAAAGATCCATTAAAGCAAGTATGAATCTTGTGAAAACTCTAACAGCTCAAAAAAGTCTTTTTAAGCATGGTATGTAAAATGCCAAGGGGGACCTTATTTAAATTTATTAAAACTGTATTAGTATTTAGATCCACCTCTGTTTAGATCAACTGAATAGATCTTGTGCAAAACAAACTCTCAGCCACCCCCATTCTTACTGTTAGAGAGTACAAAACAAGGTTAATCTAGGCAGAGACAGTGAGCCCACAGATATGCAAGAAATCGACTGAAGATAATCCTTGCCCATTAAACAGCCTTTAAAATAATTCAGCCATGTGAAGGGGGAGAGGTGGGTAGGTGGTTCATGCTGTGACTCAGGGCTCTTGCAATGTCTGGTAGGGCAGGCAGGCACAGAATGGGCAGACAGGGATCACACAGACTCCCTATTCAGTTAGAGACACCTGCACAGTGAAACACCTCCCACAGCGACAGGGGAATGAAGTAGCTGGCACTTTCAGTGAAGCTTCAGCTTTAAAACCAGCCCTCTTGGGCGCATCACTTTTTGTCTGAACAGGAACTTTGATACAAAGTTAATGAATATTTCCTATACTGTACTAGTTTGTACATCAATCTGTACTCATACTAATTATGTTGCTCTTCCTAGCAGGGTTCATGCTTACCGAAACATGGGGGAAAGATATGTTTTGCCATTTCATTCAGTGCAATCGTGATAATGGGTTTGAAGAGGTGATCCTGTTTATAGGGTTAACTGTGATAACAAACATTAGCTTTTAAGACCTCAAAAGTCTCTTCTTCAGGTTAAATGGAAATCTAAAAGGAACAGAGGCACATTTGCATTTCAGAAGAACTGAGAGGGCACACAATCTCACTCAACTCCGTAACTGACCAATAACCAACCTCCCCACCAAACACATGAATAATACTCAGTATACAACACAGTAACCATGTGTTTCATAAATGAACTATAAAAGAAGAATATCAGCTAAGGAATTAAAAAAGACAATCAATTACATTCAGAGGAGCATTTTTTCCCCCTAAGTAATTTCAAAGCAAATACAATGTCACTGGGTTTAACACATAAGAGAAACTTTACCAAATTCTGTTTGCAAATTATCATAAAAGACAACGGGTCATATTTTCCAAGAGTTTACTCCAGTCTTTAATGAACTCCTTTTCTTGAAATGATTCCTGTTGGCTTTGCTAAACTAGTACTGAACCCCTCCATCATGAAATGGCAAGTATCTTCACCTCTCTCGGGTTGTTTGTTTCTCAGTATTGTTGGATTTTCATTTTTCATAAAAGACTGGATTAAATGCTTTGAATATATGGCCCAATTAGTCTACTGAAAACCACCACCATGCTCCCAATTTGCAGTGTGAGAATGAAACACCCCTCTGCTGTTTTCAGCTGGCAATCTTGGAAGGCTTACCACTTCTTTTCTTCACTTCTTATTTGTAGGAGTGTTGGTGGGGTGGGGGGGGGTCGCACTTATCCCAGGGACACTGTGGCCTTTGTCTTTGAGGTCCGAATAAGCCCTGGGACTTGGCAGAATACACACAATTCAATCATGCAATTCAGCCACCGATTCAAAAGCCCTCTCCACTCTGAATATGCTTTATTGAGGAAAATAAAAGGGGGCTCTCTCTTTGAAATATTTTATTAATGTTATCTGTTTCAGCTCTATGATGTCTACCAATATCTTCCGTGTCAACAAACATCAAGCAGAAAGCTAAATGATGTTCTGATTTGCTTGAAAGGAAAGGTTATAGAAGGCCAGATTCCTATTGAAAAAGGACAGAAACTGGTTTGTGTCAAAAGTTATACTGCTCTCTATCAAGGTTAAGCTATACCACACTTGAATGAAATCTGGCAAATAATTAGTAATCTAATCTCTCTCTCTCTCTCTCTCTCTCTCTCTCTCTCTCTCTCTCTCTCTCTCTATATATATATATATATATATATATATATATATATATATATATATATATATATATATATATATATATATAAAGGAATGAGCGGTTATCCCATCAGAACTGTTTTGACATCTTTTCAAACAACCAATCAGCACCGTCTTTGCTCCCCATGGTGGCAACGCCTTCATTGACAGTGTTTTGGCTGGTGTTCAACTCTAAGGGTCACAAGCACAGCCCTCATTTTCCAGTAAAACATTTTAAAAACAGATTCAGAGCTGCTTTATCGCCTGCATTATTTCCTTATTGTATGGTGCTGTGCATTATCTGTACCCCTAACACACACCTGCATTAGCAAATGGAGTCAAAGTCTTGGGTTTAGCATGAAGCAGGTTATTACTCCATACACACCACCTCTGTTTGATTGCCACCACAGATAAAGTTCCTCTCACAGTTTTCTTGATCATCCATTTATACAGAAAATACAAAACTGGAAACGGTAAGTGACCCAAGATGGATAAAGTGCGACGATTACCAGAGACCAAAAAACAAACAAACACATAACCAGCAGTATAAAAACCATGGAACAGGATTCAAGGGGGAAAACCAATAAAGTACCTTAATAACTATACCTGCATTGCACACTGGGGAGGAAGGAATCCAAAATTGGGACTAAAATGCATAAATTCAATCAACACAGTAATACAAATCATGGACTTGTAGTAGCAGCATCCCCAGTTTAGTTTACAATTATACTGTGTTCCTAAAAAGCAGACTGAAAAGCATCATTACTTTTTTCTGTTTCTGTTGTTCAGTCGGTATGTTTCAGTGCCTAGTTTGTGGTGCAGGTTATGAACAGTACTTCAGTGATGGTAGGTGTCTGTGGCTCCGCCTTAATAAACATGTTAACAGATATCCTTGTATATTAAGGATCTACAAATCGGCAACTCTTTCCAAGGGAAACAGAGCAGCTCACACCTGCAGTGTTTGATGCCACTGACCCAAAACGCAGCTTGTGCACTCCTGCAGTAAACAGGATTTGCATCATGCCGACCACAATGTTGCAAAGCAAACACTCGCATGATTTAAAAGATCAGTCAACCCCTCTAAAAACATCCAAGCAGCAGTGTGTGCTACAGTATATCTTAACATAGTAATCGGTGGTACAGCTGGCAAGCAGACATGGGCCAATACTGAAGCAATGATAGCCATAAAGCATTTAATTAACCACTGTGGTATGATTTAATTGTTTTATGTTTATTTTGATATCATGAAATACAAAAAAACGTATGCCACCACGGTTTTTCTGAGGATAAGTAACAAAAGGTCTGTTTATTTTTTGATAGGACTGCATTTGCTGTTTGTAGCTGAAACACACCAAATGTCTTATTTAAATTTCATTAATTATGAAGGAGGGACAAGAAGCAACATTGTTCAGCTAAGCTGTGGCATTTACTGTGCTGGTCAGTTGTCAATGGTGAGGGAGCCAAGTTTCAACTTGGACTGAAAGCTGTGGAAAACAGCTGTGCGTTACCAGAGCAATGGGTTACTGGCTCTTACTTTAACTGGTTGGTTCCAAACCAATGTTGTCTGCCTTGGTACAAAAGGTGAACAATATACAACTTTAAACTTTCAGACACAGACACTCACCATAACATACAATTGCATTGTTTTTATCATAATGGAAATCAATGAATCAATCACGGAATTTAACCCATGTATAAACCCTTGTTGCACCGCGTACTGCTCTGAAGGGCTGTGTAGTATCCTAAAAGACTAAACTTGTATAATGGTAACTACAGCCCCATTTCTAATGGCAGGACAACCACCTCCTCATTACAATCCAGGCATGAGTTTTTAAACCCTTTAGGGGAGAGAGTATAGTGTAAGATATTAAACAGCAATGACTGCTATCCAAATGAACTGGTGCACATGTTTCAACACAATCTCCTAAATAAAAACAGCTCTTCACAGACACACTGCAGATCCCCTTGAGTTCCTAGTTTGAGGTTTTCCTCTTGGTCAGTACGTCTCCAGTATATTCTCATTTGCATAATCCAAACGTTTCCTCGAATGCCTTCATCAATGGGATCCAATGGCAAACTCAACGAGTAAAAGGACACCTTCAATGTGCAACAGTAAATATGGCTGAACATTATCAGTATGTGTTTAACTACCTTGTCGCGCACTGGCAGTTAGTTTATTATTAACTACACAAACAGCATTTAGTGATAATCACATCTGGTATAAAGACTAAGCTAACACAGCGAAATCAATGTTAAAGAATGGTGTAAAAATTGTCACCTACGTGGAAGGTCAAATATACCAGTCCATTCATGTATGTATGTATGTATTCAGCACATGTATTACACAAATATTTCAAATAAAACTTATAGAAAATTAATAATTATTGCACTCACTCTGTCCCAGGCTTTCAAGCAAGATTACTTGTACACATTACTTATTCATCTTTCTTTCTGGGATCAAGGCTGTTTGCTTGTTTAAAAAAAGGGGACAAAGTGTTAAACCAGTGCCTACTGTTGGTTATTTGACAATAGTTCGGATTACAAATCCAATACGAACCTCACTGCATAATCAGCAAAACATCTTCCCAAATAACATGCTTTTTGAAAAGATGACTGTTAATGAAGCAATGCTGAATCAAACTTTTTTTTTCATGTTTGAATATTCTTTCAAAACTTTATAAAGATTATTCAGATATTCTTGAAGTTTCAATGAGCTGGAAAACAAAAAGTATAATTGCTACCATACTTCAGTAAAGAAAATCTACCTGTTGCCCGATCAAAGTACCTTATAAAGAAAGAACATGTGTGCATTTCAGATGTCATTTTTGCATTTGTTTCCTTGTAGGATATCTTTTTCAATCAGTCTTTCAGAAATTCTGTTTATGAGCGAATACAAACATGGTCACGTTTGCAAGCAGTGTTGGTCTGGATATTCAAATGCTTGTCGCAGCACAAGAACGATGCAAATTGCAATCATGTGGTTTGAATGTGTGTTGAACACATGTTATTTAGGGAGTGTGGATAGGGTGCAAGTGTATAGAAGGATTACAGGTACGTGGATGCCCTGTGCATAACGATAGAACCATGCGTCTTACTGTTCTAGAATAAGCTGTGATCTTGTTTTCCGTTTGCACCTGAACCACATGAAAAATATTTTCAAACTACTTCAATAAGTTAGTCATCTCTACAGATCCACTACAGCGTGCAATTAAAGACAATCAAACAAATATTATCTTCTTATCTTAGGTGCCCTAGATTGCACTGCCCTTTAGTAGTGTAAGACAGGCTTCAACAGCAGAGTGGAAAGGCACACTAAAGTAGTTCTACAGTAATTTAAAACTCTGTTTATTTAAACCACACTCCTGGCATAATATACAGTAAGATCATAATCTACTTTAAATTAGTTTCTTTAGGTATTACTTCAGGAAATATAAGGGGAAAAAATCAAAAACATCTTCTGTGGAAGGTGACAAAGTCCAAGCTGCATGGCAGATAAAAACAAATAAAAACTAATAATTGAAATCAGTGATTTGATGACGCATAATTCATAACTAATACTTAAACGCTGCTGTGAATTCAGTTAAAAGGGACTTGCTTATTAAAAAAAAAAGAAGTTTGTAAACTTTTCATCAGTACTAGTTCTTTTAATATTTGCCAGACAGATAGATTGATCACCAGCCACTCCTTCTAAAACAGCAATATGTGTTATCTTTAAGAGCAGGTGCCACCTAGCATTCACACAGATAATTAAAACTTTAAAAATGCCTGTTACTAATGTGGAACTTTAAATTAAATTAGAAAGCTGTCTCGCATATCTTTCAAGCGTTCTCCTATCTGTGTTTGAATGGATACCCCCAAAGTTATTTCTAGTCAGGGGAGACAGACTGGCTAGTTTGGCTTATCATAGTTATTTAAAAATAAACCAAAGCAAAACAAAAGAAACACTTTTTTAAAAAGTCCCTCAGCACTTTAACTAACCAGCTATAGTTTAAAAATAAGAAAAAACAACATTTTACCATATTTGACAGGACAGAATTAAAACAGAAACAGCAGATGTTCTAGGAGAAAAAACAGTCTAGTTTCAATAAAAATGTATGAAAAAAAAAATGTTACCATCTTACATAGAGCAGTAAATATCCTGTAAAAAAGACATTTACCATCTGGATATATGCAAGTCCAGTTCAACAAATTACTGATAAAATTAGTTAAAAAAAAAAACTGCAGTTACCATCTTTCCTAAGGTGCCTGAGCAATTCCAGAGAAGCGTGTCATCTTTCGTTCGTTCTTTCTTTGGCAATGCAGCTGGTAATCCTGTCCTGAGGAATTCTCTAAAAGTTGCCCCCAGGGCTAGTTTAGCCTCCACTCTCCACTGATCAAAGCCCAGCACTGTGACACGGTCAAAGTGCTCTCAAGGAGCAGCAACTCAGGGTGCAAAGCAAGCTGACCTGGCCTGCCCCCATAGCTGTGGATCTGCTAGTCATTCACACACTGAGTTATCTGCACTGAGCGACTGCCTGCTTCTTTCTGCAGGAGGTATGGCCAGTATTGGAGGGAGGAAGAGAAGGAGAGAAGGAAAGGGAGGGGAAAGAGAAGCACTTTCCCTTTCAGAGGAAAGCCCCCTAAAAGGTTTGAGACTTATCTCAGCTGCAACTCCAGGCCTCTCAAATTGCAAAACATTTCCAGAGAGGCCAGTGATTCTTTTGCAGTGTGCATAACAGGTCCCCTGGGTCACTTTCACCACACTGAAGAGATTTGAAATCGTTACCGGGTGCTTGGATGGGTATCTTTGTTTCTTGCTCTCATGCACTGCCATTCATTCATTAGGTGACTATATGGCTCAGTGTTCAGCGGGACAGTTTTAGGATAGTTCAGGCTTTTCAACACACAACCCAATGCATTCTGGTAAATATAATCCTTCTCCTCTTAAAGGAAAGAATGGTACCTGAGACAGGTAAAACATACTAGAATGCACTGCCTTGTGAGTTGAAAAGCTAGAACTGTTCCAAACTGTCCCGCTGAACACGGAGCCACATGGTCACCTTATTCACTCATCAACCTTCAGAATCACCTTTCAAGAAACAAAACTCTGAACCAAATCATGATATCTAGTTTACAATGATGTTCTGGTACAATAAGCTCCCTCTTAATTCGACAGTAGCTGGGCCAGATTCACGTTAACAAACACGTTGTTTAAAGGCTGTTTTTTAAAAGGTGTTTCAAATATCTTAAAGGGTATTTCAGAAACTACAATTGTGCACGCACACGGTACTTCCTATGCAGTTATACATTATCTTGCAAATTTGCTTGCACAAACACAAGAGATCTGTACAGTAATACAACTGTTACTAGCTGTCCAGTTCACTTGAATATCTATTTACTGTCTTGCCTTGATTGTAAAATACAATCTCAAAATAAGACATTAAAAACACAAATAAAATGTATTTTTTAAAACATAACAAAGAAGAGGCTTTACAAACACTGGAGTGGGGGAAATAGCAAACTTATTTCAGTGCTGCTTGAAGCAAATTTAAAAGTAGATTTGCTCATGGCGAGAGGCATTTCCTGGTTAAAGCACCTAATGTAAACAGAAGTGTCCTCTATGAACTAATTTGTCTGCCATCTGTACAGCTGGAATACGTTTTCAATTACCTGCATTACTGTTGATCTGCCTCATCATGTTCATCCATTTATGTCTTTGGATACATGTCTGTTTTACTATTTTAACTGTCATTATAAAAGGAGGGACACATCAAGACCTAATCAATTCCACAATTCCACTTTAATGAGTGCAGATCCCCTGGGCAGTTTCTACTAAGTAAGGGAGAAGATATTGGATAGTAATAAGAAGCATGGAAACAGCTTGACTTTCTCTATATTCCTCTTCTTTCTGCATTGTATCTTTCTCAACTAGCTTTTGTAACCTAGTTCTTCCTAAAACTTACAACGCTGTTAGTCACCCTTCTGTTGCAGTACTCAACAGAAATGAACTATTAAGCAAGCAAAAGTCAATATCTGATTAATACTGCTTTGATTAATACTGCTTACATGCTTCTGGCAAATGCATTGACTGCCCTGGAGCGTCTGAATAACCTTAAACAAATCACCACAGATTCTCCAGATCTGAATTCCTTTTGTCAGTGCATTTATTACAGTACTAGATCCCATTTCTGATTGGAGCAAGCCCTGTACCTTGATCACTATTGGCCACTTGTGTCGGTTTGAGAGCAATAGAGCACACAAGCCTGGTTGGTGCTGTTAACAAGAACCTCCTGTCTTCCAGTATCCTGCAAGGACACCAAAATACATAAAACACCATGTGCCCTCACAAGAGTACAGTCAATGGAAATGCCTCTCAAAATAACAAAAAGAGGCGGTAACCTCAGAAAAATAAATCACCCAAATCATTTGTTTAATTTTTTCATCATTATTCATCATTATTTTATTTTTTTATTTTTGTTCTGCTTTAACAAAAACCTTGTCAATAATCACTTCCTTTCAAAAGGCAATTTAACTTGCAAGGGGAATCCTAAATTACACAAACAAAAGGCAGAGGTCAGCCGGATTGAGCACATGTTGGTTCTGCTTTATTTCTGAGACTGTGCTTGAATCCTCCAGGAGAGAATGAATGGATGTAAACATGTTGGAGGAATGTCAAGCAGTGTAACAGTAAAGCTCATCACCCCCACGATGGGTTGTGACTGATTTAAGGATCATTAACAGCACTGGACCTGTGTCAGAATAAAGCCAGGCCCGGGGAACCAATGCAGATTAATGTTGTTATCTGCCCTTTTTCCTGCTCCAGTTGTTCTCAGAAAGCCACTTCACTCCTCCTTTTGCTAATCCTTTGGCAAATTCCACCCGGTATCTCTGTTCCGGTGCTCCCTGTACACTGTGTCAAGTTTACATGACAGGGAACCTCTTTGTGTGATTCGGTCCTCAAAAACTACAAGCAAACCATGGCAACAAAAAGCAAACTGCATTTATCAACTTCACCTGTTTATAAACCAGCGCACAACACAAACATGAAATGGCAGCAGTCACTTGATAATGAAATGGTGAGATAGGGATGATGATGTGGTATACCAGAACCCATAACTTTCACTATCTATTGTGTAGCATTTTCACCCATTCCAGGCTTTCCTAGGAGTTTGATTAGCCACAATGTATAGATAACAAGCTCAGGTGTGTCTTATTAAGCTCATAGTAAAACCATGAATGGCTCAAATTGCTATGCAATGGGAGTCCCTTCTCAATAACTTACATTAGAGGACCAGGCTGCTCTGTGCATTCTGGAACTTCTTTACTGCAAAAATGCCTTTGTCTTTCCCTGAAGACCTCCCTTTTAAAGATGTGTTGATTCATAGAAATGAAGGCACTGTAAATGTTTATAATTGAGTTGAGAATGGAGAGCAGGGGATATGAAAACAGACACAATATTTAAATACAGAATCCAGACAGGAATTCTTAAATAGATAAATCCCCCCACCCCCGACAGAAGTGTTGGTCTGGATGGTTGCCACGGCTACGCTGAGCGGCCTCTTCTTAAACCTTCAAGCTAATAATTATGGGACATGAATTATGCTGCCGGCCAATGAGAGCAAACAATTGTTAAGGTCAAAAGAAAATAATATGTCTGTCTGTTTGCCTAAATATTTATACAAGTTTACCAGTATTTTTTTTCTCATTTATTCTAATTAAAGAACCTATAGTTGCCCCCAGTATGTTTTCAATATATAAATCCGAAACTAAAAATGTACTACCAGAAAACAGTTTAGCCTTGTTGAGTCAATGACTTAAAAACTGTTCTACACACTCCCTCATTTCAGAAACTTTAACTTTAGAAATGAAGATTTGAAGATCATGCATTTGCCTCATTTTTGAGACGATACTGAAGTCCAGTACTGTATGAGGTAAATATGAGATGTTTCACTTATTCAGGCCAGAAGACTGATTCAAGATCATGGCCCAAAAAAAAAAAAAAGAAATGCAATTTTTCCTTTTTTTTGTTTTACACCAAATAAAGTAAATCTGTTCTTCACTGTTTGAACTGTTTTAATTAGAAGGATCTAACACACACACACACACACACACACACACACACACACACACACACACCAGTGGGTTTAATTATTTTAATGTAGAATGACAATAAACGTTTGCCATTAAATTAAAACAATCAGCTAGGCCAGCCCCAATAATGCTCTTCCGGCTGCCAAAGTCAGCGTGGAGAAGAGTGTTTATCAAGGAATAGTGGCTCATTGTTTGGTGGAAGGGAGCAAAGCCAAAGTCTGTAGCTCAGCTAAAAGAATTCCCTCGTTGCACATGCTCCTGCCTTCAAACACAGCGGACTCCAGGAGCACACAATGCTGACCATCACAGCCTGACTGCTACCTTTCACTATTTTCTTTTGAAACTCTCAGATATGCTGAATATATTTTGTTATACTTGACTACAAAAAGAAATTGCTAAAGAATATGATCTCAGGAGAGGGGAAATGCAGAACTAATGGGGATCTCTCTATTAATAACAGCCGTACTGCATGTGTGATGCAGCAAACCTTTCAAAAGGTAACTGTAGGAAACCATCCATCAAAAAGAGTGTCAAGTCCCTGAGAACACATTTCATTCAGCTGCTATAATGTTATTTCAACATCAGGACCCCTTTTAAGCAGTGAAAGCAGAAATAAAGACCCCATTAGCTGCCATGTAAAGGTTACAAGCCCAGTAGGAATGGTCCAATGATCTAATTGTCAATCAAAAGGGCTGTATGACTAAGTGTGAATGGAACAACAGCAGGTCTGGACAAACCTACTTGACTACAGGTCAGGCTCTTCCCAAACATGCTATAAACTGATCAAGGCTTAAAAAGGAGATATTCAGCCAATAATATCAATGACAGAGCGAGAGAGAGAGAGAGAGAGAGAGAGAGAGAGAGATCTAGTCAACCGTGGAGGCAAAGCAGGTTCAAGCATGGTCTCCATACATTGCTTTATCATTTCCGCAACAAACCTGAACAGAGAGAAGCCTGCATCCTCATCACTTAATACAGTGTCCTGTGACCAAAAACTAGCAAAAACGTCCCTCTAGAGGCCAAAGGTGATAAAACTATTGCCCTCGGAGGTCACTCAGCAGTTATTAGTCAAAACGCTACAGAAAACAGTTTTTCTGGCGGTCCCTTTTCCAACCCTCTGGGCCACAGCTTTCCACTATATGCCTCAACTCCATTGCTTAATTTTAAGGGGTGGTTAGGGAGTTTGTCAGGGTACGTTCTGTCCCCGGCCAACTACAGCAATGTTCATTCTGGTAGCAGCAGTGTGCTTGAGAAGAACAAAGACGGCTAGAAATGGGCAAGTAATTAGCCATCCATTATAGATTAAAGAATGAAAATAAACACTTGGCAACAATAACATGTTCAGACTGTAAAAGCCTTTCATCAGGCTCACACAAATTAACAAGAAAGAAAAACCCAAGGCGATACAAGGGAGGGGAAATTGCACGGAGGATCTCTCTGAAACACAGTGGCACATGCTATCCATCCAGAACACAACTCAACTCTCCAAAGTAATCCCAATGCAGCAGTGTCAAATGTTAGACAGACTTTTATAGCGCTGTAAAAACAAAACGAGAGCACAGGGAGCCCCTTAAACCAACCAGTCTTCCAGTGATCACCCCATCCTGATACCTCAGGACATTGCCTTCTCTACATGCGTGTGAATGAATGGAAAATCAATTTAACACGTCAGAAGGGAACACCTGGACCCGACATGCCGGCTGCCAGCACTGGCTCTTCACATGGTACTGGCTGTAATACTGCGCAGGGAAACTTAAAGATAGAGTGGAAAGGGATTAAAAAAATATTCTTCTCTTGCGCAACGGTCAATTAGGGATGTGCCTATGCTCGTATATTCCAAGAGTAATTGCCTTTAAGAAATTTGAAGTGGTTAGGCATTAAAAATGAAGTAAACCATTCCCTTGTTTACACAATTACAATCACTACCAGTTTGACAGTGTTATCTAATATAGAACCCGTCGTGATCAAACTAACTGAAACCCATTTACATTTTATAAGTGCTTGTGTCTAGCCTTCCTTCATCCTTTGGATATGAAAACCTTTATTTTTATATTTTGTTTTACTTTCCTGAGAAATGTGTGGGCACGGTGTCATCTCTGATTGCATCATCTCTGCAGTGAACTGTGGGATTGTAGTCCTGGGAAAGGTGTCATCTCAGATTAAACTCCGGTCAGGTTTTTGCTGGTTTTGCAGCATGTTTTTATTGTCAATTTACAGCTTTGGTATGGCAGTACACCAGTAAAGATGTTAGCACACCAGGTGAGGGGAAAAACTGACAGAATTGAGATTTTGAAGAGTGTTCTTTGAGATTCAGTGCAATTGTCAGCCGGGAAGCTTGTGCAGCTGTAAAAAGTGTTAAAATCAATAACCATATTAGTCTCACTCTCTAACCTTTGACGATGCAAAGAAGCTGGGGCTGCTGAAATGGTCCTTAGCAGCTACAGCATAGCAGCTACGAAACTTGAGGTACCTAAACGTCTTAAATATGTTTCATGAATACACGTGGGTAAGAATAGAGCAAGGATAGAGTGAAAGCTTTCCAAAATAAATTTGCAATGGTAATTGAGGGGCTAGTGAAACAGGTGTGAAACACAGCTAGGAAGTTAATGGAAGAAATGAACTAGAGTGGCTATCAGAGATTCCCTCAGTATGTCTGCTTAGCTGTCCGGGTGATGTCTTTTAATAATCTATTTGCTTTCTATATGTCCATAAGCAGAGGTCAGATTTTATCTCCTTCTGGTTGATAAAACTAAGGCACAACAGCTGTAGGTGATCAATAATGTAAAAATGTGTCTGTTCTGCATTGAGTTGCAAGTATGTTGGTTTGAATGTGGTTACTAACTGGGAATATTTTTTATTTTTATTTGTATTATTTGTTTTTTAGTAGATGCCTTTATCAAAGGCGACTTACCGAGACTAGGGTGTGTGAACTATGCATCAACTGCAGGGTCACTTACAACAACGTCTCACCCAAAAGACAGAGCACAAGGAGGTTAAGTGACTTGCTCAGGGTCACACAGCCAGTCAGTGGCTGAGCCACAATTTGAACCAGGGACCTCCTGGTTACAAGCCTTTTTTTAAAACACCCTGAATATAGAACAGGAGAAGACCAAAACTTGACTAATGTACTGTTTGTTAATTGCCAGTGTTTCCAATTTCTGTTTACAACCTTTCATAGTTACAGCTATGGACAAAGGTTTTGCATCACTCAAGAAAACTAACTACATTTAGGTTAATGATCACATGATATTAAATAAAAGCTTTAACTTACATTCATATATTTTTTTGTCTCAGTCTTACAGTATTTTATTGTCTAAATAGATATGTATAAAAAAAACAAAAAAAAACAAAGTGCTGGACCATGGCATGGGAAACTAATCTCGGGTGATTTACAGTCCAGTAGAAGCATGTGGAAACAATAATCCTCAGCGGAGATGCATTCGATGCATCAACAGCAGATGTTTTAGATGCAAACTCTGCCAAAGAAACTTCAGGTTAGCTACAGTCAAAACAAGGCAGACCGCAAACAAAAAGGGCTTCATTGAGGCAGGGCGAGAGCCCACCCACCCCACCCGCCACTCCTGTGAAACGGACAGGGCTGGGGACAGCATCTCCTAGACAGAGGAGGCAGTCCTGTAGTGTCACACACTGGCAGAACAGTGAGGTGAGGTGAGATTCCCCTTTCAAAGCCATGAAGAGACTGCTCATACAACTTGCCTTGAGATAATACAAGTCTAAAAGATGGCGGAGGAACATTCTCAATGTGATTCAGCATGTAGCTCTGCTTTGATCCATGATCCGTCTTTCATTGTCTAATCATAAATGACAATTATTCACGGCCTTTACTTCTCTGGTTTCTTAGCAGATAGTGCTTCTTCGTTTTTTTAAAGAGAGATGAAAATACTTTACTGTCTCTGCGCATAACCCTTGCTATGAGCTACTTACCAGCTCTTGCCCAGATAATGAACACACTATTTTACCCAGCTGGCTGACAGATAGGACTATTTAAAGTTTAAACGTCAGAGCATAAAATCAGCATCCAACTGCTTCTCACATCAGTCTCGGATGTTAGAAAGCCTACATCAAATGCAAAATGGAAAGCGGCAATTCAACATTGTGAGTGAAACACTTGTATAAATAACATCTGAATCCTCATTTATGTGTTCGGATTACATATCCCTTCTGAGAACTTGTTTTCATTGTAAAAGACAAAGAATAACTTCAAATCACACTCCAAATCTACTGCAGCAGAGCACATTGTGATGGTTTCAGACAGTGCATGTACAATGGGCACCCTCTAGTGGTCTACCATGGTCACTGCCTCATTTATTGTAAAATAAATACATTTAAAAAAACTGCAATTGTAACATATGGGCACCAGGAGGTGCCAAATAATCTCCATTCATTTTATTTAAAATTAAGCCATGATATTAATGTTTTTCACACATCCCTACAATATAAATGCTTCTTGATCAAAATGAAAACTGTCATGGCATGGTACTGGCAATCCAAAAGCACAAAATAAATTAATTGATAAAATATAAAGAAATGGGTTCAAATCAAAAGGCATGACCAACTCATCATCTTAATGACATCACAACCACCAGCTAAGCCAAAAAAATAAAAATAAAAAAGGACATACCTTTATGAGGTCCAGATGATCCCACTGCCAGAATCTGTCCTTGGGGATTGCTAGAAAAGGAATTAAAAAATAACAGAGTTTATACATGTAGGGTAAAAGCACACCTTTTCTTTGTATGAATCTGAATTTCAAAAGATGCTTTTCATTTCAATAAGGAAGACAAGACAAGCACAGAAGGTAGCTACCCCAGCGAGGCACTCTTTGCGTAATCGATTTCAAGTGCAGAATCGTTCAGATTAGCTAGTTATGTGTTTTGCTTCAGTGGCTGCCATTGTAATTGCAGGCTCAGCTACACATGTTTTTGATTTATGGAATTTAACCCTTCAGTTTCCAGTTACAAGGATTCATTTCACCTCTTTCCCATGGGAAACCATGCAGGGAAATGTGTTGCAAAGATCCTGCTAAAGATAAAGGCATCCCAAACTACATTGCTGTCCTTCTCTAAACGTAACCAGTGGCCCAAATCAGAACTAATCACATGTGTTTACCAAGCAGTGTCAGTATTAAAACCGTACAGAACAACATTTATGAACCAGAAGAGGCCATTAAGCCCATCTAAGCTTGTCTGGTTCCTAGCAGCAGAGGAAGCCTCATGGAGTCCAGACACAGTCTCCCCGGATCTTTTTTTAAAAGCAGTCAACCAGTATACTCAAGAGCAGATGTAGAATGCCACGGGCACTTTGAATTAAAAGCCACTTGTCATGACCATTCAATCACTTTAGTTAGCAGTTAATTCATGTTTCATGATTCTCCATTTAAATATCTGTCGTGAAAAAGGAAACCCGAGGGAAAAAAAAGAGTGCTGAACAGTGTGATTACAGCAGTCCTGTAACTAGAATACAGTACAATGCAGCTACAGCGTAAAGAGTTGCAGCATTATAGAGTCGAAGAGCTTTTTCTGCTACTTACACAACAATACCACTAAGAACAAGGAAAGGGAGCTCAGATTCCAGCAACGCTTCTGCACTGATTTAAGATTGCTGATCCAAGTGGATTAACTCACTTGAAGGATTCTCGGTTACAGTCTGGCTTCAATATTCACAGTTGATACCCATGTTATCCCTGTTAGCAGCATTCTCCTATCAGAACCAAACCGCTTGCTGTCATTGTAGGCACTGTTGAACTGCATCCATGCATAAGTGTAAGATACCCACAGAGACCCTGCAGAGAACGTGAGATTCCTAATTGTGTTTAGCCCTATGAGAACTTCATGACCAACTGTAATGTCTTTACTGGGTGAACAGGAGTGGTTCCACCATCCACACACAAACTATAAGCTGAACATGAAGAAGCCAGGTTTGTTTAATGTTGTGCAGCTTTGTGGTGATGAAAATGACAGTATGAAGGCCTATTTATATACAGCCACCCAGCACAGCTACAGCAAGGTGATGAACTTTTCATTCCCTAACCCCTTATCACAGGAGTGGAAGATTCACTTTGCTTCAGACTTTGCAGCCGATATGCTGTCATTCTTAAATATCCAGATTTAAACCCTGGAATTTAGCCCTTCAGCACCACCAACCTAGCTCCTCTCTTCCCACCGTACAGGCTAACCCCCAGCTTGATTTATTCCCTGCTGCCTCTAACTGGGCTGACACAAGCCTGCAGCTGGCTAAACAATTGAACACTGAAGCCCCACTTGCCTGGAGTTCTAGACCTGTATTTATAGCTTGCTGCAGAGAGGAGTCCTGGAATGGGATACAGACAGCAACAGCTGGAGAGAGCGGCTGGAAAAAGAGTGCCTGGGAGTGGACAGGTCAGATGTCTTCTGGCAGTGAATCACCCAAGCTTCCCTGAACTGACAGCCCTTTTCTGCCGAGCCCTGCTTCTGATTTATAGAAAATGGGCAACATTTTTCTACACTCAGAAACTCGTTTCAAGGTAACGGTACCTACTGTTGAAGTAGTTAAGTCAACAGGGCTAGTCCGGTAATGACAGTCCTTCCCTAGCTTGGTAATCTGTTGCTTAGCTGACTGGAGGTCGCCCCTTGATCGGAAGTGGGCTGCAGCGGTGATGTGACATTTGAAATGGGCTTTTCACTTGTCAAACTGAAGTGCTGTTTTTTTTTCATTTGCACAAAAGGAGCAGCCAAGTACACATCTGCACTAACCAAATGTCATTCCAATACCATCAACTGATTATACAAAGTAGCTGATAAATACAGTACTTGTATACTTTACATTAACTGTGGATACCAGACATGCTGTCTACAATATGTTACCTGCTATAATAAGTGTTTCTTCACTGTTTTCTTAACGTTGTAAAAATATAAGACGATACTCCATCTGAAGTACAGCTGCTGAATATCAATGCGCAAAAGCCAGTCTTGGTGTCATGTTATGCCTTGGAAGCTCACATCACTGTTTGGAAGTTAATCTCTAGCAAGTTGCAACTGGTTCACAACACAAAGGGAACCCTTGTGCAGCTGCAGGCGTGCCGAGCGGAGCTAGGGAAATCCTGGTTTGTTATTCTGGGGTTTTTTTTAACATGAGGGCCTATTGGCATTGTGTTGGTCAGCCATTTTTTAAAAAATTTCTATTGGTTCATATTCTGTGGTTTTCTTTCGTAAGGTGAAGAGCTTTACCTTGTGGTTCCCAAGCAATTGTGCATCCGCATACATCAGCCCTAAGACAAAATGAGCTTGTAGTGTGTTATTACTGTAGATCTGGTGAAGCCACTGGAAAAGTGTAACCGTTGAAGGCAAACAATGACAGGATAATCCAGCCTGTGACAACAATAGAACTGGTTGCATTAATTTACATTTACCAATAAACATACAAGGGTTGTCGAGATGAATTTTGCTAAAATCAGCTCTTGAGAACCCTCTGCATTTAACAATTTGTGCCTCCACACGTGGAAATGCAGTGTTTAACAAATAGGGTTCAACAAAACAATGGGCTCTACTGTCCCTTAACAACAGTAGGGATATTATAACACACAGACCATTACTGAAGTGTTTGGACGAGTGACCTCATAATTTCTCCCTTTTCAGATCCCAATGATGGAGCCCTTTTCCAAGGCAAAACATAGCTGTTTTGTAAATCTACAGGGCCTTTTTATGACCCAGAGCAGTGGTCCTAGGATCTTGTTGCATGTTATCTGATGCCCCAGTCTGCCATTACCCTGCAGTAAATGCCCCCCACCCTTGGCATACTGTATATAACCAATCATTGCCATTCAATAGTTGCCTGGCAATACCATTTTCAGTGATATGCAATATACATCATGTACACACTCAAAGTACCTCGCTACCACGGTTAGCTAAAACAAGTCTGAATAGGGAGACTGTGGGTTTGAACCCTGGCCAATGTTTTCTCAGACTTCAGTAAGTGTGAATGAGTAACTGTTGCACAAACTCGCTGCGATAATCTTTGGCAGATATTAGATGTGAGTGCCCAGTCTTCTATTTGTGTAAAAAGAAACCTTTAGCAGAGAGAAACCACTGGGAGATAAAACCCCTGGTTTTATCTACTGAGAGAACGGTCAAACTGGCTATAAAACAAACCCTTTTAAAATGTACCCTAGTAAAAGTACAGAGAAGGATAATAAAGCACAGTGAAAGCATGGTAAAGCACAGAGAAGCATTGTAAAGCACAGAGAGGTATGGTAAAGCATATTAAAAACATGGCAAACCAGGGTAAACTCTGTTAAATGCATAGTATAGCTAGGAGATAGGCGTAGTAAAAGTGCAAAAATACGATGCAGAAATACTGTGGTAAACTTTTATAAGGTAAGCTAGCTAATATTTTTACAAGAATCTGCTACTGTATACAGAACAAGCTTCAGAACACAAGGGTCAGGGTCAAGTTCAAAGTTCAAGTCATGATTCTGCTCTTTTCAGTAGAGTTCAAAGCTGGTGAACATATTTACCTTTAACAATAATTTCTACAAACAAATATTTGTCCCAGCACTATAAAAAACAAGACTTGCACAGCAGTGTATGTAAGCATGTCTGTGTCATCAGCTGGAAAGCAATGGAAGAAAGAGTGAGACCCCAAGTCTCAAAACAGCAGTAACCCAGACCACCTTAGATTCACACTGAGAAGAAACTTAAACAACATCTACACTGCCAGAGACATCGAATGTCTGTGTCAGACCATAAAAACACATGGCAGAGGATACTATAAGCTGTTCAGATCACTCTACTGACCAACTGACTCTAACCAAGCAACTGGTTCCACCAATCACTGACATGACTTGAAGCACTGGGTATACTGCAAAACAAAATACACAACAAAACTGAAATACATGTATTTTACATATCCAACATCACACACAAACATGTATCCTAACTTTACCTGTAATACCTTGATGATAGGAATTGGATATAGGAGTACAGATTTCCTATAATGAAGGTTCTTGAATGGAGGGTTTCATTTTAAATAGCATGTGTCATTAAGAAATATAAATACCTGTTTATCATGATGTATGCTTCTCAGTCTCTTTTTTTTCAATTTAGTCATTGCCAATGGTTTTTCCCCCGGTTTTCTCTCCAGTATGGAATGCCCAATTATTATTTTTATCCCGGTTCACCACTGCAACCCCCGGGCGACTCGGGAAACAGAGGCTGAAACATGCATCCTCAGAAACATGTTCCTGCCAATTCATCATGTTTCTCACTGCAGATCCACCACAAAGCGACCAGACCTACAGTGCTGTAGGACAACACAGATCTGAATGGCTCCTCTGCAGACCCGCAGACATCCTATCAGCCACAGGGGCCACAGGGGTCACTGGTGCGCAGTGAACCGTGGCTTGCCCTGTTGACCTAATCCTTCCCTACCAAGGTACAGCAATTGTGTGCCGCCCCCTCAGAACCCCCAGTCACCCTCGGTCATGGTCGGCAATGACAGCCCAGATTCGAACCTGCGATCTCCATCCTGCACTCTATGCGGAGAGCCTTTACTGAATGCGCCACCGGGGAGCCCCCTTCTCAGTCTCTTTGAGAGATCAACTAAAAAAAAAACACAATCTTCTAACCTTGAGGTACAGCAGACCTGCTGCCTGCCAAGACTCCAACATCCGTTTACTGTACTGTATATACAAAATTCATGATTTGCATAATACAATGGAAGAATCGTTCAGCTGTAATTATTGTGCACACATGGACTTTAACCAATCAGTCATCACATCACATCACAACTGGACTGCACTGCAATACATTAGAGCAGAATGGGATTTTCAACCAAGCCAAGAAATGCACACAATAAACTGGAATGGGGAGGCATTGCCAAGGTTACTGCTTGCTTAGACAGGATCATCAATTAGGTAATGTGTTTATTTGAAGAATGATACAGTGTACAATACAGTACATACCCTATATAGAGCATTAAGGACAGCAACCTCAGAGAGTACGACAGCGATGAATAAGAGGCTATGGTTATTATAAAAAGTTTGCAGTATCAGGTCTATATTGAGTCATCCCGCGCAGTGTGTAACAGATATTGCCTGCAGGCTTGGAATGTTGCATTAAGAAATGTGTACACTTGTGGTTAGAGACATGGTGTCTGAAGTAAGCTGCCCTGGGGGAATTTCTTTCATATTATGATAGTCAACGTAAGATACCTTTCAATATTGCTCATTATACATTGTATTATTATTTAACTACAGCTATTCCTCCCAGTCCCACTGAGCTCGGACGTTGTATAAATACGGTCTCAGAAATGTATGATGCTGGTAGAAGCAATTCAGTATGCTTGGGTTCCTCTAGCCCCCCCCCCACCCCCCATCCTATCATTGATTTACATATACTGGTGAACAGTGTCAGAATCTAATACAATGCTGGGCAGTCACACTAAAATTCTGGCTTTTTATACAGCAACTCTTTAGTAATATGGTACCTAACACATTGTTATTTTAAAATGCAACTTACAACGTTAACAGACTGCAAAAAAGCCATTCCATTTACAATGAAGTTTGGGCACTGAGGCACGAACTTAGACATGAAAGAGCTGAGCTATACTTGAGCTGCTCACCACTGTGCTGGTGTAACAAGGATGAGAGATTGAGAACTCAGAATACTGGACACAGACTGGATTTGAAACATTGTTTTAGAGACATTGGTTCTCTCGCACTAAACCATAGAACAATTCCACTGGTGTACTTGTCACATGGACCCTTTGTGAACTTTACTTTTTGTGACATAAGGAAAAACACCACTTTCAACATTACCAGCAGTAGTGAATTTCCCCTGCTTCGGGGTAAACAGGAGATGACAAGAAATAGCAGGCGGCTGTCTAGCTATATCAGATGCCAGTTGTGCATGTAATTTAAAAGCTCTTCAAATCGCTTGCTTTGTAGTGTAGCTGGAGAAAGCACAGACTCTTTGGTTTTACTGACTGAAGAGGTGACTCATTGGTAATTGTGGGTTAGTCTTGTTCATTCCTGCTGTGGAACACATATTTAGCCATTTATCACCTGTGGGCAGGTGGCGAGTCTGCATTAGACAATTCATTTTCAATTTACGTCCCACTGTGAGATAATTTCTGGCCGCTGACTGAACCACCAACTTCCCTGCCCTAAAGCACCAATAATACCCAGCAACCACAGAGACACTTGATTACTACCTGTAAAAAAAAAAAAAATGCCATGTTTTAAAAAACATGAAACAAACACTTAAAATCAAAGTCACGATGCGTCGACAGTCAAGCTTTCTAATTGCAGTAGATTTGACGATGATACGAACGCAATGGTTCATTCCTTGTCAAACTTTTCAGACTTACAATTATCCCCAACCCTAGCATGCAATTATATTTCATCTGGACAATTCATTCACAGCAGAACATTTCCATTGAGAGGGGTTTTCCAAGCATCTCCAAAACCGTAATACTGATTTTCAAATGCTGCTTTGGACATTTAAAATGTTTTAAAGTTGCAGCAAATTGTTGTTATCTGCAAAGAGTCCTGTTGAGTCCACTGAACAAGGCTGGAGTCAATTCCTGCTTTTCAATTCCAGTTTCCATTCCATTTTAATCAATTCCAAGACATCACTGATCAAAATTGCAATTATTATAAATTGCATAATTTTGTTAAAATGACCTTCCCACAGTTGCAACAAATTACTTAAAGTCACTGCTAGTCTCTAAACTATAAATTCAAAGGAATTGGAATTGATTTAAAAAATGAATTGGAATTCAAAAACAGGTTTTGACCGCCCCACCCCTGTGTGTGAAGAAGCTGAAGAAGGGTACAGCTTAGGAGGCACAAACTGTTGTCTGCGTCTCTCCAGGGTGGGGGTCATGACAGATGCAACTCTATGGCTTTGACCTCTTACTGTCCCTCCCAGGCCAGCAGCAAGATAGGTCCTACTCTCCTCAGATAGAAGAGACCCAGGCAGCCCTGCATGGCAGCACCAAAGATTCCATTAGTATCATCGTTGTTATTATACATGCATGTATGAACCCCTTGCAAAGTGGAAAGACACTCTTAAAATGCAAGTGCTTTAGGTATATACTGTAGGTTATAAATGACCACCTAACCTTCCACACTTCCACCTTGTTGTCAGGAAATCACTTTGGCAATGCCTTAAGTTACAGAGTCCATATTATACAGCAATCATGAAATAAAGAAAATGATAGACGTGTAGGCTGTGTGTAATTGTAATGGGTATCCAGCAATGTGTTTTAGTTTACTTAACATGGGGCTGCATTTGAAAACCATTTGCTGTCCAAAGGGAGACAGTAGCTACAATGTAACGCAACAATGTTTTTTTTCCTTAAGTTACGGGCGAACATGTACATTCCTCTGAAGCGAGATGATAATTCCCATTGCAAATGCTGTCAGATTTTCCATGGTATTTACCACCAAAATCCTGTAGACTAATAATTAAAAAAAAAAAAAACCCAGTCGAGACCAAACACCTGCGACAGGGTATGAGATAAGTGTTCTTCTCTCATTCTTGTAGCATGCTCACAATCTGAAGCAACAATGAATGTCTGGATTATGACTCACTTCCGTTACAGGTAGAGCAAACCCTTACCTCCACTCCCACTGCCCTGGAATCTGAGCAGAGGCTATCACTAGACAAAACACAACTAAAACAGTACCAGTAAGCTTTACTTTCACTGTTGCTAATTCAGTTATATCGGTACCTCCAGTCTCTATGAATACTTTAATTTAACCATGTAGTTTTAATAATAGCTACAGCTCCAATACAGTATCTCAGTAAGTAAAGTACCTTGATTAGTGAATAAGGCTACTTGACTATGCAAGTTATAGTCTGTTAAAGCTTTAACAGTGATATATATATATATATATATATATATATATATATATATATATATGTGTGTGTGTGTGTGTGTGTATATATATATACACACATATATATAGCGTATATATAGATATATATATATATATATATATATATATATATATATATATATATATATATATATATAATATATATATATATATATATACTATATATATATATATATATATATATATATTATTTATATATATATTATATATATATATATATATATTTATATTTATTTATATATCCTTTAAAAGGGGCTTCCGAATGTAACTTTCTTTAATGGCACTGTATAATGGCCCCTCCCCCCTTCAATAGATGAACCAATGCACTGAAACTCTACAGTGCATAGGGTGGTGTTATACACTGTACTTTGGACATCAGCACTACAATTATTATTATCAGTATTACATATTCAGTATAACTCAGGATCTTGTTAGTTGTTAAATCTATGTGTACCAAAGATGTTTCTTATTAGTTTAAAAACACAAACAGCTTTTAAATCAACATGAAGGCAGATGGCTCAAACATTGCACTGGAGCAAAATATTGGTATCTGGACCACTGTAGTAAGACATACTGTTTAAAGGATAGATGAATGTTACCTGTGCAACATTTTTTTGTAATTTTTTAAATTTTTTTATTTTTGGCAACTGCTTTACTCATCCCTTCGATTAACTTTGCCGTTCACATTGGTATAAGCCGGGCCCTCTTTTGTAACTAAAAATCAGACGTTGCCAGATAGTATTGCTTTATTGAAACTTGATGGGATAAAGCTGCCTCATGGCTACAGTATTGCTAGTCTCATCTGCATGCCACCCGATTCCCTGTCTGCATGCTCTGGACACAGGCGCACGCTGGGCTGGGTATAGCTAAGCCAGCGCAAGGAATCCACGCAGCACAAGCCGAAGTGACTGAGCCACTCTGTAGGGCGGCACCTCATGTTCAAACCTTGACATAAGCTCCGGGACTCGGGTAAATAAAAGCAGCACTGATTCACAATAAAGCAAACACCCTCAGGTGAGTATAACTGACACCAGGGTGAGTTTCTTTTGTTCCTATTGCACTGCTATTTTTCAGACTGACGTGAATCAAGTTCCTTGGGGTAGAATTACAACCAAAGATGTGCTATGTATCTCACAAATGAAACATGCTGTACGTATGGCAGTGTTTGTACTTTGGCTAGGTTTGTATTGAGCAAATCACTATCATTACAAAAAAAAACCAAGTAAAATAAAATAAATAAAGACGGTTGTCAGAGACACTGGGGCTCCACCGCATTTTGCATGCTTGTTCTCAGTCGCCCTTAACTGCTGTCGGCATCTGTCTGTCACCTCTCAGATAGGAGAGACGCAGGAAGTGGCTAAATCGGGTCCGAGTCAAGATAAGCGTTTATGCAGTTTTGATTCTGAGAACAACCCTGCTTTTAACACGAACGATGCGTCGTCCTTCAAAACTAGATCCACAGCAAAACCACTTCACCATTAAGACCAATCTGCAGTACTAATGTAACAAACTAAAACGAAACACACACACACACACACACACACACACACACACACACATATATATATATATATATATATATATATATATATATATATATATATATATATATATATATATATATATATATATATATAAATATAGATAATGTACAGCATGCATAGGTTACGGTTTTCAATGTACTGATAAATTCAGTTCTTTACACCACAGACCATGGTGGTGTATATCATATATATATGTATATATATATCGGATATATATATATATATATTATATATATATTGTAGTAATGTCCTACATTATCTGGTCATTTATGTCGTACGTATCTAATATATATTCCATGAACTATTTTAAGTCAGTTGATGTTGTGGTGTGTCAGTGGGGTATAATGTATCTGAATTTATATAGATTATATATATACTCCCACACATAAATTATTTGGACGCAGTTGATTGGTGATATTCTGGGTGTGTAAACTAACTAGGGGACTTTCCGGGGAAGACCAATTAAAACGTCTGCAGTATACCCAGTAGCTTTTGTTTTGACAGTCAAATCGGTGCCAGCACAGCTTGAATAGGAAGCAACAGCACTAGTACAAGCCAAGAAACAGCGTTACACAGCTGACAGGAGATCAAGTTCACAATGAACCATGTGCTGTAAGTACAAGGATAAACAGAGAACAATGAGTAAAAAAAAATAACAGTAAACTTACAGGAATTAAAAAACAAAACCAAAAAAAAAATCTGGATTGCCTGCAGTATTCTGTAAAACTCCTTGTAAATACAATAAGTGCACTTCAGTCCACAGGAAGATTCCGTTTACAGTTTGCTGTCTGTCGGACTACTTCGCTTGATTAACTCCTGCCTCCTGAAGAACGCAAGGAGACAGGCAAAAGAGCCCTTTAACAGGTGGGCGGTTTTGGAAGATTAGATAGAACAAGCCCTCCTTTCTTCAGCAGGGGGGAAGGGAGAGCTCCTGCAAACAGCATTATTTAGTTATCATGTTTCTTTTGATGACTTGAACGACTGGGTGGTTTGGAAACAGACAGACAGACCCCGGTAGCCTCCCCCTTTCCTATTTCGGGACTCAAGTGAAGCGAAGGTGTATTGTTTCATGTGCATGTAAAACGCAAGTTTAGGCGTTTCCCTAGCCCCACCGCTTTCTCTCCAAGTGCATGCGACCAGAGCTAATAAAATTAACTGCGGGTAACACATTCTCAGTTGCGTTTTTGATCAAGAGGCAAGTGTCAATCAAACCCTGCTTAACTGTAAAACTGCATTTTTTGGTATCTGTAGCAAAAACGGGTTATTGTTTGCATAATTAATGGGAAATATTTTAGGTATGTGCTGCAAAAGCAATTATCTAAACTAAATGGTTACACTGTTTTTTATCTTATTTTATTGAAAATGTACTGGACAACACAACATGACTCTTACCTGTTTGGGACAGTAACTCGTGACTCTGTTGATTTGTAATTCAAAGATCTGCCCAGGCACAACCGTGCTGTACCAATCTTAGCTTCTGAGATCAGGAATACAGTCTCCAGTAAATACTTTGTTGGACGGCTATTATACTTTAATTAGAAACATTATCATCAATGGATCAAAGTTAGACCAATGTGGACCCAGACCACCTTATAGACAAGTTTGAAAAAATACCTCTAAAACAATAAGAGCCATTAACAAAACCACAAGCAAACCATAGCAGAACCAGCAAAGGGAACACAATAGATTGGGAATAACAGTGGTCCTGATACGTGGTACGTCAATGCATTACTAGTGTCTCTTGGTTCACTGGAATATGAAAATATTAACACTGTTATCCCTGTGCTCGTCTACCTATGAGTACTCTACCATTGCATTGTAGTGTCACTGCTTTAAAGTTAGTTTGGTTATATTAGTTTAACCCACAGGGTAGTCTTCTGTTATGCTGATGAATGGCATAGCAACAAAAAGAGAGGTTATCGTCAAACACCATTGCCCTGTGACATCACAGGTTTACTAAAACAGATATTGACCTCAAAGTGGAAAGCTGTTCTCCTCGGGTTGAAAAAGAGGCCTCCAGTGAGCAATAAAATGTCTTAATTCTCACTATGACTGTCTCACTATTCATTATGAAAGCTACAATAACCCACAATCAAGTGCATGTTTTTCTGTACAATTTATTCAATGTATCTCCCAAAGTTTAGCCTTCTGTCCAGAATCTTGCTGACAGCTAATAGTACATCAAGTGTATTTTTAACTGTCAGGACACATGTTTTTTAACCCTGAACCCCTGCTTGCTGTGACGCCACTTTGGGAGACAAAAAGGCCAGCACTGGCTCAGCCTTGCAGCAGGTGCTGGAACTTTAAATTCACAACAGCATTCTTCCAAGAAACACAATCAGAGCTGATATCTTCAAAATGATTTAAAACAGTCCCAACATTCTTTAATGTGTAATACTTAATGTGTATTCCATTGATCTACAGTACACACGAGATCTATCTATCTATCTATCTATCTATCTATCTATCTATCTATCTATCTATCTATCTATCTAGCTCAAATCAGTAAAATGGAACATCAAGGTTATGAAAAAAGTATTTTGAGCAGCCAATGCTTACATTCCTCGAGCTGCTTAAGTTTAACCTTAGAATGTGTTGATTTATCAGGGGTTCATCACTTCTTTAACATTACAATGACATCAGAAATAACAGTGCTACAGATTTAAAGTTTAAACTGTTGCTTCCTGGTACATAATCACTTCCTGTGCTGTTGGTCACATTTCCTGATCACTTGGGCAAATCTGAACTACAACACAGGAAGTAGTTATTAGGTACCAGGAAGCAATAACCAATGCTAATATTGCCAGAACTAATACAAGGTATGAAATTAATTTTGAAACGACGAAGAATGTCTGCCTTCCCTACGCAAGTGTTTAGGTAAAATGAGTCACAGAGATAGTAGACTGATTCAGCAGTCATCATGTGGGGCCGAGTAATGTCTAAAAATACACTGGAGTGGAAACTTGAAAAGATTCCACAGCAGATTAATAGCAGGAGACAGGGGGTGGTGGTTATTTAAGACTAAACAAAAGATAACGTTGCACGATGGTCACAGTGACTGAGGATAAAAAAAGACAACGCTTTCCAGAGATTTGGCAGAATTACCAACCAAAGGATTTTTTTTTTTTTTTAAAGTAGAGATTAACCTCTTTTCACTCCAAGAGGTGCTATATTGTTAATCAGACATGTGTTCTTAACCACAGACTCTTTTGCATTTAAAAAAAACTATACCTGAATTATACCTAAAATGCAAAGTTTTTGATGGTTTTAAATGTATTATGAATCCATGAACCCTAAGAATGGAATTGGGTTACTTTTGGGGTTCGGTTGGGGGGCTACAGTGAGGTCCCCTGAGGTCTTTCAAGGGTTTATTTAACCTTCCCCTGATGGGAGGGGCTGTAGTGAGAAAGTTACCCAGAAGGGGGCAGTTACACAGGGCATAGAGCTGATCTACAGTAGTTACAGCATATGGACAGGTTCTAAACAATTAGGAAGATGACTGAATGATTGAAAACCTTTTGAATTTCAAATGTGGTCATCACAGTCTGTAACAAAGTATTCATCTGACTCATCTAAGCATGGCGACCCAAGCAAGCAAGCAATTCATGACAATCTACCCATGAACAAAGGCTGTATATTTAAAGTAGCAATATTAACATAACCCCTAATAAACATTAGTTCCTAATTGAGCTATTTTACAATGTGAAGGTAATGGCACCGCAAATAATTCATTAAATAAACTGGTTTGACTGTTTAAAATAGCATGTGTATTGTATACATTGTATACATATATTGTATGGGAGGTAGGTAAAATTGTCCAGGTCCAATGGTCAATTAAATATCAAGGACTAATATTTTATGAAGCCAAAGTAAAAATCAGCTAAAGACTGCTCAGCAGTTGTTGTTGTTGTTATTTTTTTGTTTTGTTTTGTTTTTTTAGGTTTGACACGAAAAACCTATTTTCCTATTTTCCACTGCAGTCACTAATACAACCAGTCAAGCTATCATGGCCCTTATTAAGACAAGGTTTCATGATTGACCACTGCCTTAAATCAGGCACAGACAAAGACTCACCTTTGTAGCACACAACAATACGGCCAAAATATTGACAAGATTTTACAGCAGAACTAGGGGTGATTCATGTTTAAAATTCAAAAAGTGCATTTCCAAAAAAGTTACCCAAGTAATCTGGCAACCACCGATAAGCCTGATTCCATCAAGGATTACAAGGAAATGAACATGTTCAGGGTAGCAGATAAGGCAGCCATAGCATTGCAGTTTAACTAGTTACGTTGCGGCCTATGGAAGTAATTAAACAGGTAGGCAAACAGATTTTAATCCTGTGATTATTATGGGTTGGTTTTGTCTAAAAAAAAAAAAAAGAAAGCTTTCAGTGGTGCACTTCCTATGTGACCCCACTGGATGGCAGTGCCAGGCTTCATTTGGATTTATATGGCTCTGCATTTGCAGTGTCATTCTTTTCCAATTTTTTCTCCAGTCCTGCTATCAAATAATTATTTTTAAGCTATGAATACTGCCTGTTGCCTGGATGCTTTACATGCCAAGTTAATTTAAAAACAGCAATAACCCACTTTTGTCTTATAATATTTCCATAGCTGAAGACGTGTAAGTAGGACAGTCATGAGCTATTTGAATACCACCTTTGTAGAATTTTAAAGATTTGGTTTGCCTTAGTGGTTGACACATTAAATTCAACATCCAGTTTATACAGAAATATCAGATCAGGATGGTTGACAATTAATGGGTTGCCTCTATTCTAAGTCTCCATTCAATCACCTCTGTTCAGATGCTACAATGCTACTTAAGCTACAAATGCTGCCGAGCTACTCGAGGCGAGGCACAGACTGGCAAGTCCCCACCTGGCTTCATCAGACACCTGACAGGTAAACTTTCCCCATCCCGTTGTCCACCCTAACCCACATGAGTGCAAAGGCCAATGCTGTGCTCCCTTTTGGCCCCCAGATTAGAAATTCTAACAGGATTGGAACTGCGATTGCTTGGCTCACCCTGCACTTTAAAACCACTGAGGTCAAACCAGCCAGCCTCAAAATCAATCATAGTGAACATTACAGGCAGAGCTGGAACAATGTCTCCATCTGTGTACAGCCTCCAACTCGTACCATGCCATCTGCCTGCAGTGCTCTTCAGAATGAAGTGTAGCAATTGAGATGCAGAAGGAACAGGTGATTAGCATTTAACACAGAAACTCTCCAGGGCTCACACATTTTCCGGGGCAAATTCATGCAGATCTATTATATAAATCTAAGCGTCTGTTTATACAGATCACTTAACAAACCAGGTTAACAATGGTGAGTGACTGGAGCAGTTCAGACGATACAGCATTCTGTAATTCCGATATTCCTCTTGCCTGCTTTACTGGCATGCTTTGTTGAACTCCAATGTATACCTTCAAATACTCTCATACTCCATCAATACATTAGCCAATGCATTGTCGCCAGCATGGTCAGTATGTTCTACCTGAGGTGAATTTACCATTCTGCATGTTTGCAGGTGCACAGGTTACAGTTTGGATTCAATCTGACTATCACAAACATTTTAAATGAGATGCCTTTCTTTTCAGACAACCCTGGTCATCTTAACAATTATTCACTGCCTGCTGCTTTCAGTAGCTCCCAAAATACTTTGAAAAATGTCTGGATCCTTTAAAAAAGAAATGTAAAAAAATCCAGCAATGACTCACTTTTATGTTATAGCATTTCCATAACTCAGGTCGTTTAGGTAGTCGTGTGTTATTTGAATAAGACCCTTGTAGAATTTTAAAGACTTGGTTCACCTTGGTACAAGCTTTGCTATTGGCTCAATTCAAACCGAGCTGCATATTTGTGTTACATTATTTATTACTTACAACAAATTGAAATGATCAGGAAAAAGAAGACCTACATATTAAATACCGACACAAGTTGGTAAAGTATGGAGCTCAATCCACACAATCATTGCACTGAGTGCAAAGTGCATATATTGTAAATGATAACTACAGTGGGGCTACATTTTAAAGTGTATCCCAAATACTTTTTCTTCCAGTCATGTTCTCCACTTTGTTTTTAAAGGAAGATATCCCTCAAAATATCTTTCAATACCTACATTAAACACATTCATTGTCAAACAAGCATGGTATTTTTCTCTTTAAAAAAAAACAACACTTTTAGAACCCTATGTCCTGCAGTCGAGTTAGAGCAAAGGGACAAAGAGCTAAGGGACCACTGTGGTTCACATCCATAGCCATTTACCTTGAAACTGAGGCCCCATTTCCATCAATGTTGCATTCCTCAAGGGGTTGGCTATAAAGTTAAAAGAGTAATTTCCAACACACATTTCTTTCTTTCAAATACAAAAGAGCACGATTGGTTTCTCTCAATGTTGCCTGCTGCCAGTGCGACATACAGTACCCGCTGGACTTAAATCACTTGGCGTGTGTGTCTGAAGTTCTCCTGGGATTCTGTGTGTGCATTTCGATAAGAAAGAGGGCTTTTATATACAAGAAAGGAACTTACAAGTCAAAAATTCAAACAAGAACAAAAAAATCAATTTATAAATAAGTATAGCTGTTGTTCACACATTTCCCTTACTGCTGTTTTCTGTTCTATTTTTATTGTGTCTCAGTAACTATTGTGTTAAAAAAACACATAATAAAAAACTGTTGAAGGTGCTGTTGTTGCTTATTTGGGATGATGTAATGATGATGATGATGATGATGGTGATGATGATGGTGATGATGATGATGATGATGATGATGGTGATGATGATGGTGATGATGATGAAATTACACTATGTAACACAATTTTTGTTCCTGGGTAGTAAGTGTTATTTCCTGATTGCTTATGCCTCAAAAGTATAGAAAATGGTTATTATTCCCCACAAACTTTGCTTTTGTGACCAGGACAGTGATATTTTGAAATTTACCTATTTCCAATGAGAAAATGGGCGAATTTGTGTCTTTTAGTACACATAAAGTCAGAAAAAAACAACATATGAATCCAAATTGACATGTATTTATACTAAAGTAATACAGAAATGACTACAAAAGATTTAGAAGTGAGTAGTTTTTTGAGTTTTACGATTATACTGTAAATCACTTTCACGAATCAGCCCCCAAATGTAGTCTCCCATCATATTCTCGTTATACTGTCCTTGGTTGCAGCGTTCAAAGTCCAGTATATCCTGGTAGAAGCACTCGCCTTGCTCCTCCGAGTACGCTCCCATGTTCTCCTTGAATTTATCAAGATGAGCATCAAGGATATGGACTTTAAGGGATATCCTACAGCCCACTGTGCTGTAGTTCTTCACCAGAGTCTCAACCAGCTCCACACAGTTTTCAGCCTTGTGATTGCCCAGGAAGCCCCGAACCACTGCAACAAAGCTCTTCCAAGCCGCTTTCTCCTTACTAGTGAGCTTCTTGGGGAATTCATTGCACTCCAGGATCTTCTTTATCTGTGGCCCGACGAAGACACCGGCTTTGACCTTTGCCTCAGACAGCTTAGGGAAGAAGTCTTGAAGGTACTTGAAGGCTGCCGACTCCTTATCTAGAGCTCTGACAAATTGTTTCATAAGGCCCAGTTTGATGTGCAGTGGTGGCATCAGCACCTTCCGGGGGTCCACCAGTGGCTCCCACTTGACGTTGTTCCTCCCCACAGAGAACAGAGAAATCTCGGTCCGCTGTGGCCAGTCCCTCCTGTGGTAGTGCGCCTTGGTGTCCCTGCTGTCCCAAAGGCAAAGATAGCAGGGAAACTTGGTAAAACCGCCTTGGAGACCCATCAGGAATGCCACCATTGCAGCCTCTTGATGCCATCTCAGAAAAATGCAGATATGTATCCACTTAGGCAGCTGGAACTCAACTGAACTGGTGGGCTTAAGGCTCCTGTATTTATACTACTATTTATATTACTGGAAAGTTCTAGAAAGTTCTAGAAGTTACTCCAAGTTTACTCAGCACTGAATCTATCTGGAATGTTCTGGAAAATAGATAAATTTCAAAATATCACTGTCCTGGTTACAAAAGCAAAGTTTGTGGGGAATAATAGCCATTTTCTATACTTTTGGGGCATAAGCAATTAGGAAATAACCCTTACTACCCAGGAACCAAAAAAAAAAAAAAAAAAATGTTACACGGTGTTATTATTATTATTATTATTATTATTTTTTATTATTATTATTATTATTATTATTATTATTATTATTATTATTATTGCTGCTTTTGCAGTACAAGTGGAGCAAGCACTACAATGTATACATTTCACTCAACGTATATGCTTCAAAACGTGTCATTGTGTATGTTATTTATAGAGCAATGCCCAGATGTATGAACCCCAAACTCCCACAAAAGCAGAAGCTGAACTTGGTGCCACATTATTTGGGTCATCACAGCAGGGCTGCATGTAAGAAAAGAGAAACTGACAGATTCAATCCTCTCAACAGGGGTGCTCTAGCAGGGGTGCATGATGGCAGCATTTCACACCGAGAGATGCACTGTGCAAAGATATTGCACACCGAGAGATGCACTGTGCAAAGATATTGCACACCGAGAGATGTACTGTGCAAAGATATTGCACACCGAGAGATGCACTGTAGATTTCCTATTGATGTATTTTCAATATCCAGCCCTGGTGTTTTGTTAGGATCCCCATGGTCAACCGCACCAGAGGTTGCCCCTGCTATACGACTAGCAACAGGCTAATCACTGTGTAAACACGAGATTTGTGTCAACTGTCCCTGATTGTGAGGGATCAGTCAGTTTCACACACCTCTCAACTGTTCCTGATTGTGAGGGATCAGACTCAGTCACACACACCTCTTTTACAGTCATGTAATTCTATTTTAAAGCATAATAAGCTAGAAAGTTATAAAACCACTGCAAGTATGCCATTGGGAACATCAGACAGCCCAACACACACATAGCCTTAGTCTTTCATCTGTGGTTTTTAATTGCCACATACAGGGGTGTGTATGTGTGATCTCGTTAATGATTATGACTTTTACTCTTTTAATGGACAGAAAGATTACCTTCCTCTGACAACCTTGACAACATTGCATCTCACATCTCATCCTTACATGGTTTGCATGTAGAAGATGAATGAGATCAGGATCAACTGTATTCAGTAATCTTGAAATTCTATACAAAACACATAAAGGGCCATATGAGATGTAAGCTAGGACAATGTACACAGTAATAACATTTTCTCTTTTCTCTGTATGCCATCCTAATTTAAAAAAGGTCCAACCAAACAAATCATAACACAAAAGAAAAACATTGCTGTCTTAATTAGTGCTATGTATCTTGCTCATGAAGTGTGATTTATTATAAAGTGGGTTGCACTTTGTACTTCATGGTGTTTGCTGCTTGTACACTTCATGTTGCTTGTGAGTCATTCAGTTTATTGCTGATTCTGGCTCTGTCTGTCTCTTGGGGATCATTGGAAAAGGGAAACACATCTCAAACGATGTATCCTGGTTTTGAGAAAGCGTTTTGAATAGAATTGGATTCAATAATGATATGCTCTCACAGAGGAGACAAGGCAACAAGACAAGGAATCACAAAACTTGTCAGTCTAGCCATGCAAATAGACCAGGCTGCTGTAATTAGCAGCAGCTAGGAGAGTATAGCAGAGAGTGGGTTGAGCCCCACAGCTGAAAGGCCACGGATACACATGATATTTTGAAATGACTAGCAATCAGATCCCTTGATTTTACTGAGCGGTTCTTTAGTTGCCATGCCATCAACAACCTATAAATACAGGCAAGGTTTTGTTTAGAGTGACCAATTATTATTTTTTATTTATTTTAGTTTTTCCTCAATTGTGTTTTTTGAGTCCCCACACAAGTTTGGGTTGTACAGCCCTCTCTTGCTCAGTCCTTGTCACGGTATGTTAATCAATGCCTGTGAGAGTGTTCTTTAAGTACTCTATGATATTCTGAGTTGACAATGAGAGGCTGGAAGATGGAGCCTGCTGAATACTGAAGACGTGCTCTCTTCAGAGATATCTATGTAAACGCAAAACTGTTGTGTCCTGGGTCAACAGAGGCCACACAGGAGAAGCACTGAGTCAGACTTTAAGGGCAAGGAAGGAAATGATGCTGCAGAGCTAAGGATATTTAGACTGCAGCTCATTATTCATTCTTTCAGCACTAGGGCAACCCTTCTATTGTATGGTGGCTTACCCAAGGGGAGGGTGGTCTACTTTGTAGAGAGGAGTGATGTGGCCCAGACTGCTGTAGTGTTTTATGATGCTGAACCAGTTAAGCTGCTGAGGATGCATCGTACCCCAGACAGATTTCACGCTAATGTCAAAACTTATATAACCCTAGGAATGAATCCAATGACCTTGCAAATGAAGATTATCTCTAGAAAACTGTGACCCAGTCAACGATGTGGAGCATACGAAGATCATCTCTAGAAAACTGTCACCCAGTCAACAATGAGGATTTTTAGCATTGTTTCGATTATAAGACTGGAAATCTGGTGAAGACCAAGGGAGAACCAGAACATACTAATCCAGCTCTTGTTACTTGGCAATCTCACGGTGGATTTGCAGCAAGATTGTCTGTCACAAAATGACACGTCTGTCTGCTTGTAATTATAATATATAGCATTATTGAAAGGCATGTCGTGAAGGGGAAATTACCCATTTGTAGAATTGGAAAAGGTCACATGCTGTGTCTGAAGCAGAACTGCTGTGGAAGCTTTGATTCCTAACTGCAGAAAATCTGGACCTGTTCCATATTCTGTACTATCATCCCTGCGGGCAGGTTTGACTAAATCCATACAGTTTATTTGTTTGGAACTAAATGCACAGATACTGAACGATGAGCAGCACAAATTGCATATTGCATTTAAATAACATGTGGCAAAGTGTTGAATACGTGCAGGTGAGTGCAGTGCATTGTGGATTAATCAAACTAATGATTCACAGGTGCAAGGGTGTTTATTAATGATTATAATGTCCAGAGCCTTATGGCAAAACCTGTAAATAATAATAATGATGGAAGTGGTACAGAGGCGTGTATCACTTCTGTTTTTGTAAATCCCACGGGTTTGACCCACAACTAAAAGTCCCGTTCTTTTTCACCCACACAAAACACAAACACAGACAGCTCCTACAGTGTGTGAATTATGTGCTTGTGGTGAAAAGAGAAAAAGTGAGTGCTGGTGTCCAGGTTTGATGCTGGCCTGCGGATGCAGCTCCGGATCATGTTAGTAATCTTGAAACAGACAATAGAAGACAAACAGCGTTACAAGACAAACAAACAAACACTCACGGTTACTTTCACAATTCACAATACTCCTTCTAGGTTGTTTTTCTAACCATATACAAAGGTAAAGATCACTTTCACTACGCCCCCTATTTATACTCTCGCTCATGACCCCTAGGTTAACAAGAGCACCTGCTCCTCCAATCCTCGGACGCCATGTTGTCTCCCGTCCGATTCATTGCACTTGGGTGGCGTAGCTTAGCACCCTTCCTAAATGACCGACTTCCACCTACCCTAAGGAATACATTGTCGTGCCATTTAGTTAAGGGTACTCTGTTCCTTTTACATAGTGCCCTCACAGGTTGGGAAGGAGATCTAGCACCAAGAATTATTCGATCTCTGTCACACATGTGCACACATACACACACACGGAAACACTCACACACTGACCAATGCTAGTTTATGTTCAGCTAGAGGCCCACATGCGTGCTATTAAGATGCACATGTGAGCTACCAAATCACAATTACTTAATGGGCTGGGAGAGCACAGAATGGGTCTCGTCTTGCACAAAAATCCTCAGCAAATCCTCTCTTTATCCCCAGCTAATCCGATGTCGATTAATGACGGCAAACACTATTGTAATAAAATTTCAAATTTTAAAAAAAGTTTTTGATCATTTTCTCTCCAGCTTATGACAGCACAGTTAGAGCAGGACAAGGATTAGGTCATCATTCCAGCCAGAGCAGCACTTTACATAATGACTTTACTGAGCAACCTTTTCATTTATTTATTTATTCTTTTCTTTTTTGTCATTGACATTTTGTCCCAAATTTCATCTAATTTGTGAATATTTTTTGTCATTAATTTGAGCAGTGGATATGCATGCCTGCCTCTGGTGGCCCCAGGCCTAACAGATTGAAGTAGTTTTTAAAAAGAAGTGTCACCAGTGTCGAACTGAGAGATCCAGACTGGGGATTTAAAATAGGCTTTTACTGAAGTTAAGCCTGTGATTGATATACGACAAGGTTTCACATGGATCTCCTATAATGTTTCTCTTACCATCTCTTAAAATTGGCATACATAGTTCTCTTGAACCATTTTACAAGATCAAACCACTATTTGTCAAAGATTTAAGATGTAAGGATATATTGATTGTTTATATATTATAAACAATCAATAACACATATATAACACATCTATAATTGTGTTATAATAGATGCATAAGTCCTTACTTGATAATAACAACATGCTATAACAATACTGTGTTATGAATACATCTACCTAAGGCAGTTACAAGAAACCCGATAATTGTTTATGATATGAAACTTTGCAATCTTAATGTGTTTTTAAAATGATGTCATAATAAACTATCATACCCTGATAATAAGAAATAATTGCAATTCAATTCAGGGTTTAACCGAGGTAAATGCAGCCATTGCTCTCTCTCTCTCTCTCTCTCTCTCTCTCTCTCTCTCTCTCTCTCTCTCTCTCTCTCTCTCTCTCTCTCCTCTCTTGTAATCAGTTTAAAGGCAGTGCCATTTCATCCTGTTTGAAAGTAATTGAAGTGAGTTCGTGGAAGGGGGTGGACACTTCCTTCTTCAACACCTTGTATTTCAAAGGTATCCTCAGTTCACAAAAACTCATAGACAGAATCTTCTAATTAGACTGCATCTGTACAGAGCAAGGGAAAGACAATGCAAAAATTTGTCATATTAACAGGTGTTTTTCTCCATCCAAAATATAGAAGTAAATTAAACTGGAGTAAACGCTATGAAAAGAAATCCCAAGTGTACTCAAAATGCCATTATGCAGGCCAGAGTTTGGAATTTTCACCAAGTCTCGAGGGCATGAGCACTTTTTTATTTCCCCAAACACTCTACTCTGCATTCATTCTTTCAAAAATAAATAAGCTAATGAATAAGGTGAACTCTGGTTCAGCAAGGAAACCGTGTTTATTTTTTTTTCTCAGAAGTGCAGTTTTGAGACTCCCATAAGTAACAGAAAGCTATTTGAACAATGCACTTGGTGCATTGGTAAAATATGTTTAGCGGAACAAAACGCCATGACAAAACTGTGCTGCTGGCAATGGAAGGGAATTAAAAAATAAGTAGGTCATTGGGATCTGGGTCATGTGACAGTGATGTCATGTGGCTGCGGTGCAATGAGTGCCTTCAAATTAGTCAAGGACGTTTTTCTGACATGCCTTGAGTCATCTGACCTAACTCTGGACCTTTCTGCATGGAACATTTCAATCCTGTAAATAAGAATGGAATACTCCAAAAAATCTTGTAAGGGTTGCCTATTAAAAGGGACATCTCTATAAATACATTGACTTCCTCACCCCGACTCCATGGGAAGCCTGTAGAAATATCTTGCTCTCACAACCCAGCAACATTTCACTCTACACACCACAGCACCAACATAATAAGACATGATGGAGGGTAGAGAAGCAGCCAAATTCCCCAGGTTCATTAACATTCAAGATCCAGCTTTGAGTCACTGGTGTTCCTAGAATTTCGGTGCCCATAATTTGGTGTCTCAACCTATCAATTTTAATTGCTCTTGCGTGATTTTTAGCAGCATTGTAAAGTTCTACCAAATGCATTTCACAAATGACCTAAGTCTATTTAAATCTAGCCCAGCATTAACTAAAATCAGAGTGACAGCAGGGTAACTGTATGGCAAAGCAATGTAGGAAACAAAGTTAGATATAGTAAATGCATGCAAGCATGGGAAAAATGCTAATTTCTACATGAATTAATTTCTACATGCACTAACCCCCTGACTCAGCATGTTCCCTTGTTCCATTTGTATTAGTCAGCGTATTATCTCTGGCTGCCGTACCTTCCCCCAGGGATCAGTCTGAATTCAATCTTCATAAACAAATGAAATAATTAATCCCACATTCAAAATACCCTGAGTGTTATCACTTAATTGCCTAATACAATAACAATCTAATTTCGAGGCCGAATATCCACTAATAGTCATCATAATGCAACTTTAGAAACCCCCAATTAGTAAACAGATCAAATGAATGAAGACAATGCATGTACTGAACGGCAAGTCAGTAAAAAGAAACATGGAAAGCAGTCACGTTACAGAACGTCAAAACTAATTGTTCAGACATGACCCCGTTTTTGTCTCATCTGCATTTTTACAATATGCTCATTTTTTTCCCATTGCCGCAAACCATGACCATCAATGTTTATTAGGTTGATATTGACTTATAATTAGTAAACTAATATTATTTAGTATTCATTTTATGAGGTCAGGCTATTTTTTCTGAAGAAGGTTTTTACTATTTCAGATAGTTATTATACCTATGTTGCCTGCACCTGCTGTAAGTGGTTTCTACCTAGTGGTTTCACACCGGTATACTTGCAAGCAGCGTGGTTTGGCTGGGCTAGTCGCTTCAGCATCAGGGACTAGTTCTTCTGATGCATTGCGTATGCTTACATGGTCAGCAGGAGGAATGCATTCACTTGTCAAATCTGGGAGATGCCCCTGCTAAACTGAATGTCATTTGGGTTTCTTATTAGACTTACTTTGGGTCTATGATTAGGGATGGGTGCCGTGGGTGGTAAGGATTGGTTGCTCGAGCGTGATTGAGAGGGTGGTGTTTCAGGCTAGCACAAACCCTAGAGCAGAGTGGATATAGGGGGTGTTAAATATGACAACATGGTAGGCCTCCAGAAAGAGAACTACAGGGAAAGTGTACAGAATTAGGCCTCTTGTTCTGGGGCTTTGTATTAAGCCTGCAAAAATAAACTGTCTTTGAACAAGAGCCCTTAGAGTATCGCTACCACCCTGTCATGAATACTGCATATCCAGGACCAGTACATTTTTTATTCCTTGATGTGTTTCTACAGTTGGCCAATGGCAGATGGCTCTGATATAAGGACAAAACTACACATAACAAAACGTCCAGTGCCCATCAATGGTGGTCCATGGACAACCAACTTCATAAAAGCAGTGAAGTTTGCAGAAGTGCTTGTAAAAAGTCAACATGCCCTTCACACCTCTTTTGTCACATTTCCTCATGAAAATAGAATTCTTTCCACATGGTTATTAAAAACGTCAGCTTCTAAGGATAGAACATTGCAGCTCTTAATGCTAAGAAATGAGTGATAATTAGCTAAATTAACCAAATGCTTTCTTGCTTCTCTAAGGCGTTGATTGGGAACCAGTTTTTAGGAACAGGGAAAGAGACGAGAACAGAAAAACTGGTCCATTTTTAGCTCTCCAACAACACCAGCACTAAATTAGAACACACAGGTTTTATGATGTGTCACATGTTTCAATTGTGTTGCATCCCAGACTAAAATCAACTGATCTTCATCACTATCAACCTCAACTTTAAAATGAGCACTAGTCAAAGCACTCCATTCACAGCTGTCCAGCACTCTCTCCCAGCATCTAATATATCTGCTATACAGCTACTCATAAGAAAAAGAGGATTCAACATAACAAGCACTGCCATATATCATTGAGACAAAAAGAGATGCTAATAAGAATTCAATTTCTTAAACTGTACGAAGGCATGTGCTTTGACATTGCTACAAGATCCAACTCAAACACTGACATTTAGGCAGAATATTGAATACCTTCTCTACAGAGAGTCAGGTTTTTTTCCTCAGTTCATGTTAGCTCTGACAGGGACCTTATTAAAACTGGAATAGCCTTGCATTAAATTCAGCTTGAAATGAACAACCTGTCTACCAAGGACAAGTCAATCTGATCTACCTCAAGGCTACGCCTAGTAGTTGACATAAGCTCAGATTTCCACTGCTGCTATCCAGTCCTGGAGACAAGATGGATGAGTGTCTGGGATCATTGCAAATGAAACACCCCCCTTTCAGAATTTTTGATTTAGTAGATGTCAGTTATTTACCTTTATCCAAGCTTACCACATTTCACATTTCATTACATATACATTTTGTCAAGACTTCACTATTGCTATCATATACAGCAGTAAAGGTATACAATGCATTTACAGTGTCTTACTTCACTGTGGGGAAAGGGTGGAAGAGTTTGGGTATGAGATCAGAGAAGAGACCAGGTGGCGGTCTTCAGGACCAGAATAGGCAGGATTATAGGAGCTGGTAGACCTGATCACAAACAGAGACATAGAAGCCGTTGAACCTGAACTGAAGAAGAACAGTGGAATAATGTATTACACAGTCAGGCAGACTGGATCGCAAGGGGGTCAGGCTGGAGGGTGGTAGAGAAAAGGGTGCAAGGGGGGTAATAGCAGCAGACATATCTGATCTCAGGGCAGAAGAGTAGATTTCTTAATGATATTTCTGGGCCACATTAAGAAGACGCAGAGCTGCTCCTATTCAGAATCATGTTTTAAGATTTGTCTGGAGCCTTTTCCTGAGGTGGGAATGGCAGCCTTATTACACAGTACATGGCTCAGTTGGTCAATGTGAAAGTTGTTCAACAGCCTAAAGGTTTTACACATTTTTTAAAGAGCTGAAAGTGTCCCAGACCTGATACACTGTCTGACAGGCAAGCCCCACCGCTCAGTTTATTTTATTTGTTTTATTTTATAGCCAGTCATAAAATCCACTGGCTGTAACAGGGATATCAACATGAAATATAAATTTAATTCACTGACCAGCACACACAAATCTCTGTACCTTTGTGCAGTGGTCTTGTAAGTATCTGTCTTAGAGTTAATGGGTCCTCTGATGCTGGACACTCGGTGGATCCTCCATCCTTCACTAGGTGAAAGAGTAAATCAGGTTGATATAGCCTGTGGGATACTCCATGCTTGCAATGTTAGGTATTGTACAGATGTACTGGGTTTGCACAAATGGTGTAAAGGGTTGTACATTGCACATCCATGTTTGCATTGGACAATTACATTTTGGTTTATTTATGTACTGCATTAAAAGATTGACTACGTGCATCTTGAGCTTAGATGATGTCAGCCTCCTTTGCTGTGGTAATAACTTCATTTGAGAATATACTTCAATTTATAAGATTTGAAAATATGCTATTTACTTAAACTATGGTTCTTTCCAATATACTATTTTCCTAGCTTTACTGTGCATTATAATAAAACTGTCAGAGTTAAACTACGTGCAAGTGGTCTATTTCACCCCAAAACAAAAAAAGTAATTAGGCCAATAATAAAGGACTAAGACTATGATTTATTTATTCCTAAAGAAACATTTCATTATTTGATCCCATTTCATTGTATAAAATAGATGTGTCCTGAACCTAAAAACAAGGAGAATTTTGAAATTGTATTTTTGCTTATTTAATTAAAAATAGCATGTTTCTATCAGTGTGCTTTTTTGTAAACTTTCTAATAATTATAAAAAGGCGGAAGACATTTTGCTAAAAACCCATTCCCTGTTTCAGTATTTAACTTTTAGTTCAAAGAACTTAATCTAACTCTATTAATATCCATAATATCTTGTGCAGTATATGCAAAAATTATTGCTGTCCCTGGAACAAAATAACTACACAGAGAGACAAACACACACGTATGCACACACACACACACACACACACAAACATATACACATGCACACTCATGCACACACATGCACACACACGCACACACACGCACACACGCACACAGACACACAGACACACACACAAGCACAGATCCTTGTTCTACCCTGGGACTTCATAGCCCCTGCCTTGCTCACTGAGAATGATTGCATTTGCATAATCTGAGTAATTTCCTGAAATCAATGGTGTAATTGCTTAATACACGGCCTCAATTACACTCACTCTCAGAATCTGCACCAGAAATTGTTACTATTACCTTAATGAACTTGTGGATTTTGTGAGCATCACGCAGTGGAGAGCAAGTTCAGACCTCTGTGGCTGTGTTAGTACGTTAGCACACTGTTGACCATGTGATTGTGGGTTTAAATATAAAAGGCAATAACTCAAGCACGCGGTAACTAGAGGACACATCAAGTGTCCAAGGTGATAACAGTCTACAAAGTAAATACATGGTTATACAATAGGAGTGAGTAAGACTGTTGGCTTCAGACACATTATATGAGCACAGTACTACTAGCTATTACATTCTAAGTTTGGGCAGTTCCTTTTTTAAGTAAGTTATGTGCAACAGACTGCTGTTGCTTTGGATATTTTGTGTTCTGTGTTTATCCAAACTGTACCGTTTTTTGTTTTTGTTTTTTTGTTTTTTTACATGGGCAGTGATATATTGTAGTTAGTGTGTTGGAGAGTTTTATCCATTTCTAAATAAAAAAATAAAGTCTTTAAAACAACACCACACAAGTCAGAGTTTAAACAATCAGAAATAAAACAAAATTTTGTCTGCTAGAAATGCGATGTTGATTTTTGAACACTGCATTTTTACTGTGTGGAGTCTTTTTCGTTAAATTTGCCTGCAGCAGTAGAGTCTGTGTAAGTGCACTGCTGAATCAGTAACAGTAATTGCAACAAACGTCAGACCACTGAACACTTTAGCATTCTGCTCAATACCCACGACATTAAATGGAGACACACTTGCCAAGACAAGTTAGTCAAGGACATCAGGCAAACCATCAAGCATCAATGAATGCAAAACATTTGCAGATACTTTGTGTCATTTTCTTAGTTTGATTTGAAACACACAAATCCTCTGTGAGACTTCTGCAGGAAAGTTCAAACTAAGTCATCTCGCAGAGCATGGTTATCCTGTTGTTTTCTTCGAGCTCTTGTGGCAGCTGCCTGTTTTGTATTCATTTGATCTTTCAGCTCTATTTGCCCGTTGAAATTCCAATTCACCCTTTGCTTGAGCTGTTAATGTATCAATAGCAGTTCTGAAATAAACTTCAATCCCTCTGCCACTGCAGTGCCAAGCGCCCCATCAGAAACACCAGTGTCAACGTCTTTATTGCATTATTATTATTATTATTATTATTATTATTATTATTATTATTATTATTATTATTATTATTTAAATTTATGTGGTGGAAAAACTTGATAACCAACAAACGTTTCAGTTATCCGAAATTGTATTTGGTAACAGGGTGCAAGGTTATCTAAAAAGAAAATTGTGTCCTGTCAAATTTTTCCAGGGCACCCTGCTATTAATTATTTTAATCATTTGATTTATTTTATTTTTCCCTCATACCATACCAGGCTTTCCAATGTGAATACCCCTTTAAAAGGTTCACTACTTTTATAAGGGACATCATGCGAGGAGTACGGAGTGGCCATTTCACATAATCATATATTATACTGGTACTGTATAGTAATTTTTCATTGCACAAGTTAAGTATATCTAGAGTTATTTTCTGCAACAAAGCAACACGAAAAAGTACCTGATCTGGTATCTGGTGCAACCCAGCCCTGGTTATAAGGATGGTTAATAAATGACATTGATTATTAAACCGAAACGATTAAAAAGTATGTACCTGCATGTAGCCTGTCTGTGTACCTGCTTGCAGATACGATAGCACACATGAAAGTTCACTAAATCTCCCTCAGTCAAATTCCTGCACTGCCACAGACAGCTACAGTCTCTGCACCACCTGGTCCAATCAGTAGAAAACACAGCTTCCAAAACCACAGCGCACCTGACTTCACGTGAGTGCAGATTCATTAACAGACTTCATGAAGCTGTTTGCTCTAAACTAATTAGGCATACGCTGCTTGGAGTCTGATGTGTTATGAAAAATGTTTTCTAACAAACTAGCATTGCCAGCAAATTTTAAAAAGTGAATGCAGGCTCTTCATTTATGAAAAATAAGTTTTCATAAAGGATTTATCTGTGATTTCCACATCGATGGGGTGCAGAGTTTAATAGAAACAGATTTCAGTTAATTGTTAGTAGCCAGTCCAGGTGGAGGTGGGAAACAGGACAGTCAGTTAGACAGATCTGTGATATATTCCATGTTTTGATTGGCTTAAATATTTGTATCTAGCACATGTTTATATCCATATCTAAAAAACATAAACACAAATGCTAGTTATCAACAAAATAAATATACTATGTGTTTATATATGTGTATTATATTATGATATATATATATATATTATACTATATATATATATAATATATATATATATATATATAATATATATATCTATTATATATATATAACCATATAGTGCATCACAGAAACTCAAGACCTGGAATGTCTATGTATTTTTCAAAAAAAAAAAAAAAAATGTGGATAAAGAAACAGGTGATATGGGAAAAGACATTTGTTAAATATTGAAGAACTGTGACACTTAGAGCTCTCCCAGTTTATCAGTCAACAATATGACCAATATTGATTATGAAGACTGAAATAATAAATTTTCATGCCACACAGTGCATGCTCCATTTGAATAATGAAAATGCAAACACCAAAGGAAAACGTGGCTGTGCTTCAAAATAAATCAGCAGCAACGCAAGTGCAAGCACTTAGACTGCGGCAGAGAGATAGGAGTTCAGCCATGTGTGTGGAGTCCAAGAGCTTTCCCTGCAGACTTATAGTCAAAAACACACCAGCATATTTCAAAGGCATTTATTTAAACCAGTGGTTCTCAACCCTGGTCCTGGGGGAACACTGCCCTGCTGGTTTTTGTTCTTAAGTGAATTAATTATTTGCCTAATCTGATCTTTTTAAATAGAGTAGCTTACTAGAAGTTTAAGAATTTATGTTCATTATACAATTTTATACCTAAAGTGAATTCTCCATCTGTATAAAATAATTTAAAAGCTCAGATTAGGCAAATTATTAGTTCAATTAAGGGTTCAATTATGTAATTGAGTGCTTGGTTGGAACAAAAACCAGCAGGACAGTGTTCCCCCAGGACCAGGGTTGAGAACCACTGCTTTAAAAAACTCTTTTGAGACAACTTGTTTACATGACAAACAGAGATGTTTTTACAATTTAAACCCAAAGACCTAACAGGTTGGTTACTGTTAGATTCTTATACTTCTTTCTTTCTTTCTTTCTTTCTTTCTTTCTTTCTTTTTCTTTCTTTCTTTCTTTCTGGCCCATCACTATGCTGTAAATTCAGCTCTAGAAAACTTAATTCTATTTCGCAGAGCTGGTTTGTGTCTTGCCAGACCCATGGGATGATAATAAGATAACTGCAATTAGTGCCCCAAAGCTATTAATGATCTTGCTGCTCTCCACTGGAATATCAGCTTGGTTAGAGCTTATTGATCCCAGCCTTGACTCATCAATCACTTCTGACAGCTCTCTTAAGGCACTCAATATTGTGAAAGGCAGCTTAGCACCCAGGTGTCAATTAGGTTCAATAGCTCATACAGTTCTTCAAATGGGCTCAATGTGAGGTTCAAAATATGCCTTCATTTGTTATAATATTGTTGACACATGTATTAAATGGAAAGCAAGAAGCCCTGTGATTGTTTTATTTATTTATTTATTTATTTGGTCTTGAAATCAATTCAATATTTGATACTAATTCATGCAAACTGATTGTATTCTGTATGTAAAACCCACTACAACTTGCTTTCTATAGGTCTTTTCATCAAACTAATTTCTTTGTCTCTCATGCCATTTTGTACTGCCAGTTTCACTTTGGTGTTCAAAACGTACAAGATGATACTTCTTATACAATAAGAGAAACCCATAATGGAAGGCAAATACTGTATATCAAAACTGAGATTTAATTGCCTTCTCTACATTGTATTAACTGGCTTTGAGTTTTATAGGTGAATCCTTTTTGTCTGACCATTGTCTGTGCTGATTTCAGAATAATAATAGTCCTATGTAATCTACCTATACAGCACCACAGATAGGATTTTTGTTTGTTTGTTTGTTTGTTTGCTTTTTTTACTTTTTTGTATTGGATCAGGAAGCACAAGCTATAGCCAGGTGGAAAGACATCACCAAGCAAGCTCAATGCCAGGGATATCTATAAAGAACCATTCAGAATTATTGCAGGTATCAGGGAAATGATAATATGACATTTCAACAATTTAAACGATGCATTTAATCTGTAACCTAGACCATTTAAAAATTATCTCATTTTTAAATATTACAGTCCATGCTTGAAATGTTTAGGGTTTCGCTGCCTACTAGTTCACTAAATGGTGACTATTTGAATAGTATTTGGCTACAGTTAGTAAAATGTTGCTGATTTGCACATTATAATGCTGAGCTTTTTTCTATTTTATTTCTGTTGTTTTTTCGTTGATTCTTGGAACTTACCAAAAGCATTGACTAAACAGGTTTATTTAATTTTGAGTTTCAAGCCACTTAGTATGTGTTGTATTTGTTAATGGGTGTAATTGATTAGTTATGGAGCCAACCATTGCTAGAAGAGGGGTGTCTTGTTCAATCTGACCCTTTTATTCTTTTCAGTGTGCACCAGTGATGCAAATACAGTTGTGTGTCAGAATATGTGTTGTTTTGGTCTTTGTATTTGGTAATCTATTGTATTGTAGTTGAAAACAATTAAAAAGAGAACAGCAATGTAAATCAACTAAACCCTTTGTAAATATCACAGGACTCTGAGCACACTGTTCTGAAACCATTAAAATGGCATTTCCATCCTCCTTGCTCTTTGAGTGCTGTTGACACAATGGTGTAAGGAAATTACATTGCTCACCGCACGCTGCACGTTACATTACGAGGTAGCTAATAGCATCGCTGTGCTATTTAATGCAGTACCTAAACTATTGTTAATATTTAAAGATGACTCTGTCTCCAATGGTGCAGTAAGACTGTACTTGTATGTGCTGTTGTGTGTGTGTATGTGCTATATATATATATATATATATATATAATAATATATATATATATATAGATAGATAGATAGATAGATAGATAGATAGATAGATAGATAGATAGATAGATAGATAGATAGATAGATAGACATATTGGAGTCTCCACTGTATTTTAAACCTAATATTATAAACATTGGCTATTCCCGTTGAAAAAATAAAATAAAGAAGCCTCTTACTGCAGTATTAATAAAGATGAATTGCCTTCTTAAAGATATGACATTCATGTAAATGGATGGGGAATATTATATATGTTGTCTAAAAGACTGTGTCCAAACTGACACTTGGTTGTCCTGTAGAAGCAACTGGAAAATCCTAACAACAGTGTTCTGTTCTTTGCTAGAATGAAACACAGGTGACTTTCCGGGGGGGGGGGGGGGGGGGGGGGGGGGGGGGGGGGGGGGGGGGGGGGGGGGGGGGGGGGGGGGTGGGGGCAGACAGTTGCAGCAGAGAAGTTGCATGACTACAAGAGCGCAGCAGCCCTCCACCCACAGTTCTGCAACAAAATGAAATACAACAAATCGAATGCAGCCAGCAAAGCATCGAGATCCACACACCAAAAAATCGCAAACATGCCAAACAAGCCAGACTAATCAACTGATCAGGCCCACTTCCAGAGATCGACACATTTAGACACCGGTGCCCCTGCTTATTTTTGCTGGAGCCTGCGCACTTACTTTGCCCCGTTGTAGTAGGCAAAATAAAATTTCGTATTTATTGATTGAGGCCCCCCCCCCCACACAAAAAACACAAGAAAGAGAAAAAAAGTAAATTGTTTAAAGCCTAACTTGGGTGCGTTTAATCTGTAATTCATTCATTGATTTGCTTCATGTGTTAATGATTATATTGAATGTGATGTAGGCACTAGCCAACACTAAAAAGACCATCTCAGTTATGATACAAACAAATAGCTACAACAAAACAAACTAAAAGACTCACAATGTCATAAATTATACCCAATTGAGATTAAGACCGGTGCCTGCTATTTTTCTGATCTGGTCATATGCAGTTGTAGTAGGCAAATAAAATTTCGTTATAACTGAAAAAGAAATGATGGATACATAATTTGAGTTAGGCAGCAGCCTCCTGTATTATAACCGCTAACCTCTTTAACCCACTAGCTGCCTGGCTAGTTAAGTTTATTAAAACTGGATTGTGAATGGCATTATATATCATTATAAAGTAACAGTTACACATCTGTTAAGTCACGTATATTACAATACAAGATCATAGTGATTTTCGAAAGGGCAGTATGGAAATAGCAGTGTCTGAATTAGTCCACGTGTACTGCTTAAATAAAAAATACGCAACACGCTGTTCTTCTAATGGTAACTTTATTGTGTACTGAACACAATCTGTTAAAGCTACACTGCTGCATTATGCAATTTTACAGAATGTATTAACAGTGTGGATACAGATTATTTCGGATCTACAAAAAAAAAAAAAAAAAAAAAAAAACATACATGAAGTAGCCATAATTATAAAATAAGATATCAAATGAAATTACGACGTAGCAGTTGCTCTTCGGTTTTGAAAAGCGTGCGTGTGTTTTTCGTCGCTGTCCAGGGTCCTGAAAGATCCGGCTCCAGTCCTTCAGTGTAACGCCGTCCCGTTTTTTGCGTGCAGCCCCGTTTTCCTGCATCTCTCCTCCACGCTGCTCACTCTATAGGGATCCCAGGAGACCGCTGCGTGCTGCAGCATCACAACCTGCCTGCCTCCCTGCTTCACATAGCTCTGTCTGGTCGCCGCAAATCTGAATGAGCCGCACAGCGATGGGGATCACTATGGACCGGGGCTCAAATATCTCTCAACAAGGCGTTTGACAGAGACAGAGAAAGAGAGAAAAACAACAGAGCACGGAAAACAACAAAACGCACTGAGCCTGTTTTTATTATTTTTTTTTTTTTTTTTTTTTTTTTTGTATGATTGTTATTTATTTTTAAAAACTAAACATATTTGGGACGCACTGATAACCGTTATAGGATAACAACAAACGCCTGGTTTAAATTTGCATCTTTGATTCGGAAACCAAGGTAAGCATTTAGTTATTTCGTTTAAAACTGGTTATATTTCTGTATTTGCTACATTTGTACATTTTGCGAAACGTAATGGTCTGCTCGGGTTATATAGCCAGACCCTGTTCTCTGTACAGGTGATGCTCAGCTGTTCGTGGTTTAACATTTGTTTTGCTTCTTCAACTTAATGCAGTACATTTTATAGAAACTGATCAAGGGAAACAGCAATGCGATACAAACAGCCGGCTCGCATACTTGCAAAAGAGACGGGCGCGCGGATTGCATTTATATATCTATGTGTTTATTTATTTGTATTCCTAGAGCGTGCCAGAAAGGGGAGGGGAGACGACAAAGGCAGTTACATTAGAAATGCACCGGATCTCGTCGTCTGAGTCAGGATTTTGTTTTTGACTTAGTTGAAAATTATTTGAAGACTGGGGGAGCTGGGGGTAGGGGTTGGGTTAGGGAGTCCCATGACAGATGGCCGTTTTAACATCATCCATGGGTAAAGAGGTTGAGGAGGTGTTGGTCCCAAACGCTGTCCATTGGCATAAAATTGCCATAAACTGGACTAATCCACTATAATGACGAGAGAAGAGGGTCGGTAGCCTGGGTTTTGGAATTCACCCAAATTAGAATAGTTTTTGATTAATATTACCAAAATATGATAACATTGGTGAGGGAGATGGCTGTTCTTTCAATGTGGTTGCAGTGCCGCGGTTGCATGATGCACTTGAAGAGGATGAGAGAGGGAAGCAGTCTGCATTGGCTCTTGCACCTACAGATGTCAAAGTAAACACGGCCAGGCCGGGAGGGGGCGTCGGCTATAGCCTGCGAAGAGCGGGATAAAAAAAAAAAAAAAGGTCGCTTTTGATCTTGCTTGTATAGTTAACAAAGAGCGAACGTATTGTATGCAAATATAAGGTTATATTAGATTCTTTCTTTTTTTCTTTCTTAATCTTGTTCTTTCTGCCTCCCTCCCTCCCTGTCCTCTCATCCATTCATTCTTTCATTCATTCAACAGCACAGCATTGATTATTCGGTTTCTTTTCGTCGTTTACGTCATACCGTTTCCCCCTGTCATCACTGTTCAAGAGGTAAACTGACAGCAATATACCTACTGCATGTGACATAACATATTGTGCCAAACCTGATGCTGAATATGCCTATATGCCAGCAATATACCTACTGCATGTGACATAACATATTGTGCCAAACCTGATGCTGAATATGCCTATATGCCAACCTAATGGCCCGATTGCCATTTATATAAAATAAGAGTTGTATACCATATATATTTGAATTTATATTGCCCATTAGAAGGAATGCGGTTTTGGAATTGTTTCCAGTTTTATGTAATTAAAGCTTATTTATTTATTTATACAGTGCATTGACCGATTCTTATTATTTATACAGTTGAGATTGACCCCTTCATTTCATGATACAGAACACCCTCCGCCGAACCAAAAAAAAAACAAAAAAAAAAACAGTCTTCGTGAGATTTGCTCATGTTGAATAACATCACAGATGGGAATCACAGTCAGTGCTGTGCCTTTCTCTGGAACGGTACAAGCCTATTGTATTATTCTACAATGATTTGGGTGCACAGTATACCCATACCCTTGAATAGGTCAGAAACAGAACTAGAATATAATGAAAACATTTTGAGAGATAATGGATATGCAGAGCAAAATAACAAGGAAACAATGTTTGCAATTTATAAGAACTAGGTCGTGAAAATGTGTTCGCAGTCTGAATTAGGTCTTTAATCACTGCATGGAAACAGGGGAAATAAACAACATGTTAATAATTTCACCCTTTTGAAATGGATCCTGCTAGTGACCTAGGACAATATTGTAATGTGTGCCATACATGTTCTTTCAAGCTCAAGCAGATGCAGATTCATTCATCTTAGTTTTGCCCTTGCAAGAGCCTTGATGTCAGTCTTTGAGGAAGGAAGTCTTTAATCTATTGAGGGAAATTAGAACAAACAATGGTTCTGAAAAGCTGTTTTCTTTCTGAACAATCTCCCAAACGTGTAGCTCACTGTTGCAAAGGACATGTGGGAAGAATTAAAGATTCAATCCTGGGGCTGGAAGGTGGGGATATTAGGGGCTGGTGAATGTCATACCGTAATCTGGCCAATTCAAGGTGTGTCTCAGTGTTGCGATGATAAATGCTGGCTCTCCTACAGTCCTTCAGGTGGCGCAAGCAGTAGAATATTATATGATAGATCTATTACAGTATTTAAAGCTACACAATTAGGGAGAGTTGGAGGTATAGGGAGAGTATAGAGGGGTACAGATTGAGAGAAAGTATAGGGCGTTTTACCGTGAGGTTTTCGGGTACAGATTGAGGGCGAGTAGTGTTTTTTTTTTTTTACAGTGAGGCTTGGGGGTACAGATTGAGGGAGAGTAGTGTTTTTTTACACTGAGGTTTGGGGGTACAGATTGATGGAGAGTACTTTTTTTTACACTGAGGTTTGGGGGTACAGATTGAGGGAGAGTAGTGGGTTTTTTACACAGAGGTTTTGGGGTACAGATTGAGGGAGATTAATGGGGTTTTACAGTGAGGTTTGGGGGTACAGATTGAGGGAGATTAATGGGGTTTTACAGTGAGATTTGGGGGTACAGATTGAGGGAGAGTAGTGGGGTTTTTAGAGTGAGGTTTGGGGGAACAGATTTAGAGTCAGGCTGTGTTACAGGTGTAGAGGATTTAGGGAACATACAGACTGAAGGAGGGTGAGGTGCTGAGAGCCAATGGGTCTTTGTGGAATACTTGAGTACTTTTGCCTTTGTGTAATTGATTGTATTAATAGTACAGTATATATTTCCATAAATACATACATATTGTTATTGAGTTTTTTTTTTTTTTTACTTCATCAGGATTCATGTAGGAGGAGAGATAATATCCTCAGCTAAGTGTCCCCACTCTTCCTGTTGTGAAATTGCTAACATGCAGTAAACACATCTGAAATTACTTTTAGGTCAAAATTGATGGAAGACTTTGACAAGAGCATGTCCGGTAATTGAAACATCTTAATGTGCTGAATAGACATTCTGTCCGGGTAGCTGTGCTTTGTCTCTGTTAGCAGTATGGGAAAAGTCAATCCAGATACCAGGGATCAATGCTAATTCAAATTGTAAAATTCAGTGACTTGCAAGGCAAGGCCACTTAAGTCTGTACATTGTGCATCGCAGTGTCTGAAAGAGAAGTTGCACTGGAATGGTATTGCTTTTCTCTGCCTTTAGTGTCAGAGTTTAACAAACAGACTGAATATCTTGCAGAATAGAAGCTGGGGTTTGCATTAGCATGATAAGTTATGCAGTAAATTCAAAACAAAATAAAAAAATGTAACATTAAAACTATGCATTTTACATTTTATTTTAAGTGGCATTAGTAACATTATAATTACCTGCAGCACACATCTTTTGTGCTGAATGTCCCTCACATGATTTTTTCAACCTTTGACAGAAATGTTGTTGTATTTAAAAGCTTTTGCAAGTGTTGTCACAATGGACAAGAAAATGGAATAATAACAAAAGAAACTACTACACAGTACATTTCTACAGCGATCATTATTAAACTTTATCATGGTGTGGAAACGAATGCTGCTCTGTAGATACTGAGTAGCATCTGACTGTAAAGCATTTATCCGAATTGTGTAACAACACAGCATAATGTCTCGTAATAAATCCAAAAACAAACACATCCAGCACCTACATAAAACAATACATACAGTACCTGTCATGTACAAACATATAAGCATATAAGCATAAATATATACATTTATATAAACAGTGTTGTTTAATTCTGAAGGAGCTTGATATCGCCAAGCCTTTTAGATTTTCTAAATTTGGCTTTGTTCTGCTAGAAGTGTAACAGATTTTTTTGAAAGCCGGAAACACTACAAATGTACTGGGAGAGCTCTTGTCAGTGTAATCTTCGATTATTCAGATCTATCAGTATGATTTTATCCCAACCTACCAGACCATTAGTAATGAAGGGAACAGATGCAGACAAAGGCAGACACACAGAGAGGGGCTAATAAAGAATTTCAAATGGAATGAACCTCAATTGAATTAGCAGAACATACTTTAGAATGGCTCTGGTATGTGTCCTGGAAATCCAGTTAATTTGCTAAACATTATTTCTTTTTTTTGGTCTTCTGCTGCAGTTTGTGAGTTTAATATAATGATCTAACTTTAGCTGCTTTAAAAGACTAATGAAACAATTCTGTGGATCTTACTTGTTGTGCTGATGGCAAGACAATGCTAATGGGAACAGAACACAATAAAATAAGCAATGCAAACTAAGAGCTTTCCTTAACCTATGATGTTACTATATATATCTATATATATATATATATATATATATATATATATATATATATATATATATATATAAATTAAAATATGAAAATAGGTGGCTTGTCGTTTTCAGAACGGTAAGTATGAGACCTACCCTATGTTGAAGTAGACTACACATTTACAGAATGAACTGCTGCCCCTGATCTAGGTTATTGTATGCACAACCCAAGCTGTGTAGTCAAAGTTATTTGGTTTAATCGTGTGCATTAATATGAGCCACTGCAATTACTGTACAAAAGGCTTTTGATTTAGAATTCCTTTTGAGTGAGTGCATGAATTCAATGGGCTTGGTTTTCAAACAGATACAATGGCATGCTTGCTCAAAGGACTTGCCCTGGTCCATTCATTCAGTTTGAACATATAGCCCCGTGTGTAGAAATGAGTTATTGATTTAGATCTCTCCCTCCTTGGAATTCAAAACAACAAAACTCCCAAATGGCATGCTCTTGGCCATAAAAGGTATTTGTCTTTGTCGCCATTCATAATATCGTGTGCTGTAGGAAACACAAATTCAAGCTGGGGCGCTTTTTTTTCTGTGAACAATGTCTACCCTTTCTATTGAAGTTCTTGTTTTCTGTCAACCACTGATATCCCATAGTCACAATTGAAACAGATTTCTACCCCTGTGGGGCTCACCTGGTAAAGGCATGATCGCTTGACGTGCAGGGTGAGTCATGCAGTCAGGGGTGGCAGGTTTGAATGCTGGCTGTGAAAAGTTGCCATTCTTCCCTGAGGATTCCACAAGGTGATTTTATCTGCTCTTGCGTTCCACAGGATAAGTAGTCAAAGTTGACTGTTTCATCATGTGCCAATGGATCTCACGGGCTAGAAACCATCCTTGCTCAGTGAGTCTGAGTGCAGAACCACACTGCTGTTTCTGAAATATAATTAGAAATGACAGGATTTTCTAAGATGTATTAGAGGCACTACTTCAAGTTAAATGGCCACGGAAGATGACTATGGATCATAACCATGGAACACGACCACAGAACATGACCACGGAACATGACCAGGGAACACGACCACGGAACATAACCACGGAACACGACCACGGAACATGATCACAGAACACAACCACAACAACAGAAATTGTATTTTCTTCTGTTCAGTTGGAACCTATATAAAAAAAGAAACCAAAAACAGGCATGTCTGATGCAGGGAGGAAATAACCAATATGGGCATTTTAAAATAATTATCCACTCTTTCCTGTAAGCTGGCTTCTGTCTGTCTGCCTTCCTGCACATCTATCTGTCTATGTCTATCGCCAAATAGATCGTCAGATCAGCAATCCACACTGCAACACAGAAAGAATTGCTTTTTTCACGAATAACAAATGCCAAAACCCAGATGTAAGTGAAAACAATTCCGATCCATTATTTATGGGTAGCAAATGGTGCATGAAATAGTTTTCAAATGATTTATATGGAATCTGTACAGCGTGCACGAAAAACAACAAGAGAGAGAGCCTGGGCTAATCAAGGTGTTTTACTGTCAGCAGTTTGTCCTGTGGAAGCTGAACCCTGCAGCACATTCCTCAGTCTCGCTCTTACAGCATCACCTTGACACACTGATGAGTCTCCTGTAGGAACAGACCAGGATCAAGCACACACAGACAGATTCTCAAAGCTTCTCACGCCAAATCGTTATTAGCGCTTTTTCAGAAAGGAAAACTTAAATTCCAAAACAAATAAGAAAATAGTTCCACACATTCTTCACTGCAGCCATTCATTATTATATAGGTAAGTATGTATATACATATATATATATATATATATATAATATATATATATATATATTATATATATATCCAAATAAAAGTATAATATTATATACACGTCATAGTACCAAAAAAAATTTTAAAATGAAAATACAGGATATGTTTGCGATATCATGTGTTTCTTTCAAAACTGTGAGATCCTTGTGGCCCAAACTAACCACTCCAGGTATTTTGGAATAAAGATATTTGAGAATGTAGCCCAAAGTGACAATTATTAAAAAAACAGTTATTATTATTAGAATACAGAAAATGTGGTCCTTTTATTAAATTAGATTTTAAAATGTAGATTTACCCAGCCGAATTGAATGAAAAGCAGTGGTATTACTGCCAGAAAGGGATAACAATTACATGCAGCAATCATTTATACAATGTGTACTTTTCTGTAATGAATAGAAAAGATAACTGATTTGGAAAAGGCTACTTTTAATATCTGTAAACAAGCAGTTAGGGTATAAGATCATTCTTTTAGTGCAGTACCTTTGAACTGCTCTGTTACAGATGCAATCTTGCCAAATAAAAGTCTAAAAAAAAAAAAAAAAAAAAAAGTGTAAAAGGAACCGAAGAGCATCTTCCTCGTAAATGAAATGCCTTTGATTTCCTGCTGCTTCCAGAATGAGTTTTTCTTCACAGATTTTTAGAGAAGGTCTGTGCGGTTGGCCGTGGGTGTTTGGAGTTTTTAAAAAGAGTTGCTCAGAGTGCAGTGATTTTAAAAGTATTTCCTTCAGCAAAGCAGGGAATACTTCTTGAAGTTCGTACTGGACAGGATCTGCAGTGTCCCAGAGCATTAGATTTTAATGGAGTTTTGAGCCTAAATCTCTTGAAAATGTTATAATTTTCTAATCGCTCTGGGTGGGTTCTTTTTTTAACTTGAGATCCTATCAATTTAACTTGCATCATTAGACCCAATCAGTGATACTCTAGTATAAGTTAATGCATCCTTTGTAGTATCATCTCATGCAACTTAGTCCTGGCTGCTCATCTGCACAAAATGATTTCTGTTATAATAAAAGACACTCTGCACACAACATCTAACTTATTATAAATCACAGTAATAGTTATGCCTTTGATTACTATTAAACACTACTGTGCTGTATGTTCTACGCATGGGGTCATGGGATTACTCCTGTGCACTACATAAGATGGGCTGGAATTCGGACAGATCCTTACGTATGATTGGTTGATATGCAAACGCAATCATACCAGCATCCATAAATGTTTACTTTACTAAGTTTAGATGACATTATAAAGCCTCTAATGGGATTGTGTTATAACAAGCCCTTTCAAAGCTTTTGTTTTTCACTTAACAAGTTTGAACAGGCCTTGTTGAAATTATCAGGAGCTTTCAAGAGGTTTTTAAAGGGCAGGGTGCCATCCAAAAGTGTGTATATTACAGTCAGAGACTTATTAAATTACTATAAACCCACCTGAACACTTGTTTGCATTTTATGAGTTTTCTAAATCGGAATTGCAATACAATTGAGCAGTGTTTGGAGAACACTCAAATGCATTTTACAAAGTCGTTATTTCCGAGTTTCTCTGTGGACGTGTTCAGTATATAACTGATTTGGACATCCATCATTCACAAAGAAATACATCCTGTCCCAATAACAACCAGAGGCTTATTGCAAGACTTGGCTTAAATGATCTATCCAGGCCATAACAGTAATGCTGGATCCTTTTCAGGTTGATCACAAAGTATTTTCGCAGAACATTTAAACTGTCAGAGTTAGCAATTATCAGGAGACTCTGGAGAGTAGATTCTTCTTTCTGACCATCATGAGCTTTTATTTTTTTTTTTCTTAAGCCTAAAAAGAGAAAACATTTGAGTCTCAAAATTACCCAGGATAATTCTAAACCTCGCCAAGGTAGATCAAACTGTAGGACTCCCGTTAAAATGTAATTGTAGCACTACTTAATCTTCAGTAATGAGTCTAGTTAGTGCCCTGAGTAAGGTCAAGGTGGCCCAATCTTTGTTGTAATCATGAATCTTCCTGTGGCAGGTTGTATTTTTTTTTAAATTATTTTTTGTATGTGTCTCTGCTAACTGTCTCTGCTTTGCAGCCCAGCTCCAGCAGAGAGGTCAATTTGCAAATGTTATCTTCATCAGGGTAAATGAGAAATCCCCAATTTGTTCTATCCGCCACAGAGAGAGAGAGGAATAAGCTGATACCATGCACTGAGGTTAGCTCTCGTTTGAGTGTCCTAATTACCTGTAAACCATCAGATGAATTAATAAATACAGGGCAGTATTGCCTGTGCTCAAATGAAATACGGTAGGGAGTAAAGGGAGAAAAGCACTGCCTTGTGCAGACATCTGAAGTGGTGAAGCCATACAGCCACCTAGACCTCCTAGCTGGAGGGAATGTATAATTCACACACATCTCTCCCCACAGATACCCAGCATATCTGACCCCCTGGCTAGGTAAACTGGGTGTTACAAAGTAAATTGCTGTAAAGGTTATTAATGACACATTGCACATGTTCCTCTGTGAACTCCAGACTCAGCAAGCTGTTCTCACAGTCTGCTATTGCCGGCCACACAACTCTCTTTAGACCTGTCTTTAGAGCACTTGACCAGGTTTCAGTTTACTACACATTCACTCCCATGGCTTCACAAGCAGGGGCACAGACAGTCGCTAAGGCAGCATCCATCCCGCATGCCTTGGATAGTTTTGGGTTTATTAGAGTTTCAGTAGAGTAGAACAGGACAGTTTTAGTTGTCAATATTTAAGAAAGAATTAAAAGGTGCAAAAAAGCCACCTGACTAGTTCACACAAGGGACGTTGCAACACATGTTCTCATGAAATCATGAAATCTCTTTCCCTGTTCTTCTCCTTATGTCACTTCATATTGAGCCCTCAAACATCTTGCTGTTTCTGTCTGACAGCAGGTCACTTTGAGTTCATTGTACTTTCACACAGCAAGATTGGGATACCCAAGTTTACAAATCAGTCATCAATTCAAATATACATCCCCTCTGGGTTATGTATTGTAAGTGACCAGAGATTAGGAAGATGGGATTGGTGGAGTGGGCATATGTTTCAAATATGATCAAATACATATTCATATTTGTAAATTGTAATGCAATGGTAGGCTGCCTTGGCTAGTACAACTTGTGTCAACTTATTTCTCATTCTAAGTAAATAAAGAAATAAGGAAACAGTTATTGCTGTGGACCTCAGACCTGTACAGTAAGATATGAGACCCGTGACCTATCCTCTGTTTAGACCACAGCTGTGGATATGGTGACAGTGTTATAACTAAGGGACAAACCACAGCCTTCAGATCCATAGCAATGGTATAACTAGCGATGCCTGTCGCATGCCTGTGATCGCTGGCAGCTGTTAGATCAGGGTACCCTGCTGTTGTACTCATCTCTGTCAGTTTGATCTCCTGGTGTTTCAGCTCTCAGTGATCGTCTCCCTCTCTGCTCTTTCTCAAGGCTTCCTGTTGTGTGCTGCTTGCCACTTATTTCAATATCAACCCGATTGGTTTTGAAATACAATAGCAATACAGTGTCAGTTTACATGACCAGTATATAGCAAATGTAGGAAGTTAGTATCCAATTCCTCTAAACAGTTCAAATGATCCAAACTCTTCCTTTGTTTTGTTTGTATGCAATTCAATCAAACTTGCAGCGATAGGTGGACACACCTCAAACACACAATTGCATTAGTCAAATTAAGCCTTTGAATTAAAATACTCCCTACAGTTTAATTGAATACCAGACATTGAACAAGTTATTTTATGAGTATTGGATTTCATATGAATCCTTTGGGGGGCTGGCTGCAGATGGTATGTCTGGAAAAAGCATTTGTGTGTGTGTGTGTCGTTTCTTTACCATATGTTAAATTTTTTATTTGCTGTTGGATATTTATTTTTGTGTGTATAGATAACAAGCATGCCTGGGACTGAGGGCAGATTATAAGAATGAGAACTGCAATGGCAATTATGCACATTATCTAGCGTTTTTATGAAGTCAATCTCTTGTCATTTCATAAGCATTATCATTGTGTGGGGAGTAGTTTTAACTCAAATGAAGGGGCTGCGAGATGTTTGAGACAGGCTTAAATTAGTTAATTATTCAAAAAGGGTTCAGTATTATTTTTCACATTAAGAAGACAATAAAGAGGCTTTCATCAAAAAGATGGCTTTCCATGTAAAACGCTCTACAGAATCTCCTCAGCCATCTGGTTTATTATCTTTACCTGAGCTAGGAAAATAGATAGCTAAGAAAAATCACAGCATTGGCAAATTAATTTGATCAGCATGTGCTTCACAGCATTCCACAGCAAGCGAGGATTTTATATAGTTAGCCGGCAGCAGTAGCACCTTTCATGCCAATCTTGTCACATCTCAGAGCTAAGCAAGATTGGGCTTGGCCAGGACTTGGATTGGGGCCCTCTATGAGATCAATCCACACCTACAGCCATGCTTTTATAACCCGGCACTACCCTATTCTATCAAACATCTAGACCAATAAAGTAATTCTGTTCACACCATCGTGTAAACAATCATACAAAAACTCAAAATGATATCCGATTAGCTTTTAATCCAAAGCGCACACATGCCACGCCTTGCAGATGCTGTCTATTTTGTTCATTTGTTTGTTTAGGATATATTTTATTTAGTCATTTTTCGGCCCAATTTGAAACACAGTTTGCTGATCAAGGGTCCTTGAAGACCAACAAGCAACCTTGCCACTTTTCAAGCTCATGGCCTCTTTTCAGGCCAATCCCCTCTTTTCTCCTGCTCAACATAAATAAGAGATGCTACGAAAGCAACTGAACCCTGGACGAAAAGACTAGCAGTTTCAGAAGCACAGCTAAGCAAGTTATTCCCTGCTCATTTTAAACTCCAGCCCATGTGTGGGCAGCCAAGATTGCAGCTCAGCAATGCTAGGATTCACGCTAGAGAGCTTCTGATCTTCTTACCCTATACCCAGCCCAGTAGTGCCTGTGCTGGTTGAGTCACTGGGGATTTACATCACTGCAGTGCCACCCTTCCAATAGCTCATACCTCTTGGTGCAGCATACCATTGCAGTGCGGCTTCATTAAACATTGTTTTGTAAGAGAAGTATCCTCAGTAACAGTCTCTCATATCTGGCTGCATCTCAAACAAAAGTGCCAGGCATTGCAGTTCAAAATAAACATAATAGATAAAAAAAAGCATGGCAGAATATGTCATAGTGTGCTATACAGACGGCACACAAAAGGGTATTAAACAGGTAGGAATCAAAAGATTAGGAATATGCACATGCTATAAACAATCTTCAATATGGACTACAGTGCTTTCCAGCTGGGATAACTCTGCATGCAAAAAGCCAACTGTAATGTGAAGTCTTGATATGAGGAAAGCTTGATGCCGATCTGAAAGCGATCAAGCAGCAGGAGCCCTCAGAATGCCCAGCCCGGAAATGACATTCTGAGTGTGAAAATTGAGCAGAGCGCTGTGATGGTAGCATGGTTTGTGTCTGTAAGGAGCTGTTCACTTTCCTTTAGTCTCGATAGTCTCCACGTACATTCCCATGAAGACGAAGCAGTGCTGCCTGAATATAAATTACTGCCAAAGCTGATTGTTCTCTTCTTGGTATTGGCAGTCACCATGTCAGAAATCCATTTACATTCTGTAATTATCTGTGTAGTTTATCTTGCTAAACTGTAATACCTTTATAAAAACATGGGATTTTTGCACTTTTTCCCATGGTTTTCCTGTGCTTATACTACGCATTTACATACATAGCTTACCCTGGTTTGCCATTTTTTTTTATGTGCTTTACCCTACCTTTCTGTGCTTTAAATTGTGGCCCTATGCCTTCTTTCACTATGCTTTATTATAATTTACTATGGGTAACCTTTATAAGGGAAGGCAGAAAATATCGGTCCAGTAATAGCCACTCAGATGGAATGGACACTGCGGCAGGTCTACTCAAGATAAATAACATTTATTTCTGACTGGGCTGTTGGAGCACTTTTTTCTGTGTGAGTTTGCGTTCTCTTGCCGCAGTCAAGTCCAGGAAGCTCGTTTTCCCTGAGCTAGACATTTTACAGACGAAATCTCCCAGCTGTTTCCGTTTTATATTTTTGAACCATTTTAAAATCACATTGAAAAAAACAAAAACAGACATCTACAAAGCCATCTTGGATTTAACTTGCTGTTCTAGTAGTCAGTGCATGTGGGTCACGAGGATCTAGCACACAAAATAATAACAAGCCAAGCAAAATAATAATAATAATAATAATAATAATAATAATAATAATAATAATAATAATAATAATAATAATAATAATAATAACAATATTTTTGTGTTCATTCATTCTCAGTGCTCTACTACTACTACACAATTCCCCACTTGAATAACATGATACAAATATTCAAAATGACAAAACTGCTGTCAGACCACAACATTTTTCTTTTTCTTCACTGATCTGTGGGTGACATGTTTTCTTGTGTCAATCTAGTTCTATCTTGCACCACTGTTGCATTGTTCTTTACTCTAAATTCCCTTCTCCACAAGCACTCCTAATTTCCCTGACTGGGGTTTTTTGATTATGCCACTCCCTGGTGTTTCTGTTCTCTGCCTCTCTGATCATCGCCTCCTGTGTGTCAGCTCTGTGGCCTCCAGCTGATCCATGCTGTTGGTTTTCACTCATCCTTGCGGGTCACATTCAGACCGCTCTGCTGTGTTTGCACGCCACAGCCCCGTGCACATGACATTTTATAAGGCTGTTAACCCTCTCATTCCTGAATTATGTTTGTCAAGCTGAGTATACACACAGGACAACATTTTTTTTATATAAATGTATTTATACAATACCTCAGACTGGGATCTTAGGAATCCCTGTGAGGGGCGAGGCTAGTTTCCAAGTGAGGAAAGGACCTAGGGTTTATGAAATGTGGTACACCTTTTTGTAATATCATTCCCATTTCTGATACTGAGATTTTTTTCAGTTGAGTCTTACTCAGCTTAAAGAAATGTATATCTTAGGAATCAGTCACCTCCATGTAATTATACGTTGCATATGCATTTGTTAGGCATGCGTTCATCAAATTGAGGTACAAGTGTATATACCCATGGGAATGTGTCACTAATCCAAATGCTGTTATTTGTAAGCTCTTAAAATAGACTTGTTTCATCCTTAATTATAATTGCATTAGCCTTCATTCTGATGAGCATTGACAGCTAGATTAGACACAACTGAATAAAAGGAAAAATGTGTTAATCATTTTTTATTCAAAAGCAGGATATGTAAGTTGAAAATGAATTCATTTCCAAAGGATAATATTAATATTTTTAGTATTATCACTTGAAATCTTAAAGAGCAAGCCAATGTCCGGTATGCTAGTTTTGAAATGTAATGTACTGTGCTTATGTGTGATGGAATAACGTACCAATGCCTATGTTTAATGGCAGCAGTCATAAATGTGATTCATTTATTATAAAATCTATTACCATGTTGCACTCTTTTAGCGCCTACTAATGTTTGAAAAACAGAAATAAATCATAAGCATTACATACTAATGTTCTTCCTAATCTCGTATTACCTTAATCTATAGATTTTTTTTAAATGTTTTTTTTTTTTTAAAAAAACAACAGTTTGGGTACCTTAATGGAATCAGAAAGGTCAAGGGGTCGATGATAATTGTTTGCAGAAGGTTTGTGAAAACTGAAGCCAGTTTTCAAGCAGAGAGATGGACACATTTAGGGTCCATATCTTTAACAAATCATTAAATACAGTTCAGTGTTCATCCGCAGCTTTAAACATTTCATTATAACATTTACAGTTAAGCTTTAAAATAAAAACTAAATTGAACACCCACTAACATTCCGTTCTCCTGAGGGAATGTAATTGGCCATCATAAATTGGGCAGAAAATAATTGGGCACTCTAAATAAAAAAAAATAAAACAACAAACAAAAACAGTGGTCTGATACAGAAAGAAATGCCAGTATAAGAAATGCTAAATGCTTGTTTCATCCAGTACTCTAATTATCTGTATCTCCCCATGTGAAATAGCTTATTTAAAGGAGTGCCTGCAACACCTGGCAACCCGATGCAGCCCACATTGAAATAATCTGTCTCCGGTATAATGAATTTTATTAAAAGATCTCAAGTGTTCTTGAAGGATGTTAATTCAATGGGCCCTGTGAACTGTACAATACTGCTGAGCCTCAAGCTGCAATGGCTAGCTCCTGTAATATAAACAGGCTAAACATAAACCGGCTAATTAGGGATTTATATATATATACTATATATATAGTTATATATATATATATATATATATATATATATATATATATTATATATATATATATTATAGATTGCTTCTGATACTATCGAGCTTCATTACATAGGACTCTTTATGTTTCTAGTCCTGGATTTCTATTGATGGTGCTCAGAAATACAGGATAATCAATGCAGTGTGCTTGTGTCTCTCACACAGACAGCAGCAAGCCGTAGTGCTGGAGAGACCAAAGTGAGGCTGCAGGGTGTGCATTCCGCGGCACTGTTTGATTGATTAGGGTAAGGCGGGTATAATTAGTTTTGTATTGATTAGGGTGTCGGGTATAATTAGTTCCTCCTCACGGAGACAGTAATTAACTTAAAATGATGGGCGTGCGCAAGTGCGCGTTCAGACACTGCCATTAATTAGCTCATTAATACCAGCATTCAGAGCAGAGACTGCACACCTTGCATCCCTCGCATGGTTTAGGTGGCAGGGCATTCCACAGTGTATATAATGCTGGAGTTCATCATGCAATGTAGAGTTAGAGGGTAAAGTAGGCACACATATTTCTTTATTTAATTACTGTATGCATTTATTAATTTATTTATTTATCTATTTATTTATTTGTGTTTATTACATTTTTCTCTACTGCCACAATCTCCAAAGTTCCCAGGTAGTCCAGTGTATGTTTTTACACCAAGGTCCATAGTGTTCTATAAATGCCGTGAATTTTCACAGATTTTTTTCCAGACTTGCTCTCATTGCCTCCTATAGGCCTTTATCTGTGTATAATCTGATATGCTGTTGCTTTTATAAAAATGTTTAACCTTATATGAATGTTATTTAGAAAATGGGCTTTTTATTTCCTGGCATGTCATTGGCTAATACCCTGGGCTTTGGACGGACATCAATTTACAATAGAGAACCAGGAAATAAAAAGTACTGGTGCCTTTTCGCCTGGACAGATATCCTTGAGCCACCTAATGTTCAAGTTTAAGACCACAAAACATGGGTCTGTCTTTTTTTTTTTTTTTTTGTAATAGTTTGCCCATTTTCTAAGCTCAGTAAGAGCCTCCTGTCGGGTCTTATTGCTTACGTGTCACAATTAATTTTGTGTCATACTGATTAGAGCCGTGTAGGACCTACTTCTGAAATCTCCCTCCCTCCTCAAAATAAACAAACAAATAAATGGTCAAATAGACCACTAATGTGGGTTACGTTGTGACTACTGTAGAAAACAGAAAGTACTGATTAGAGGAAAAACCTCAGAATGGAGTGTGGTAACCAGTGGAGTACCACAGGGATCAGTAATAGGTCCTCTGCTATTCCTGATCTACATTAATGATTTAGATTCTGGTATAGTAAGCAAACTTGTTAAATTTGCAGACGACACAAAAATAGGAGGAGTGGCAAACACTGTTGCAGCAGCAAAGGTCATTCAAAATGATCTAGACAAGATTCAGAACTGGGTAGACACATGGCAAATGACATTTAATAGAGAAAAGTGTAAGGTACTGCACGCAGGAAGTAAAAATGTACATTATAAATATCATATGGGAGATACTGAAATTGGAGAAGGAATCTATGAAAAAGACCTAGGAGTTTTTGTTGACTCAGAAATGTCTTCATCTAGACAATGTGGGGAAGCTATAAAAAAGGCTAACAAGATGCTTGGATACATTGTGAAAAGTGTTGAATTTAAATCAAGGGAAGTAATGTTAAAACTGTACAATGCACTAGTAAGACCTCATCTTGAATATTGTGCTCAGTTCTGGTTACCTCGCTATAAAAAAAGATATTGCTGCTCTAGAAAGAGTGCAAAGAAGAGTGACCAGAATTATTCCGGGCTTAAAAGGCATGTCATATGCAGACAGGCTAAAATAATTGAATCTGTTCAGTCTTGAACAAAGAAGACTACGCGGCGACCTAATTCAAGCATTCAAAATTCTAAAAGGTATTGACAATGTCAACCCAAGGGGCTTTTTCGACCTGAAAAAAGAAACAAGGACCAGGGGTCACAAATGGAGATTAGACAAAGGGGCATTCAGAACATAAAATAGGAGGTACTTTTTTACACAGAGAATCATGAGTGTCTGGAACCAACTCCCCAGTAATGTTGTTGAAGCTGACACCCTGGGATCCTTCAAGAAGCTGCTTGATGAGATTCTGGGATCAATAAGCTACTAACAACCAAACAAGCAAGATGGGCCGAATGTCCTCCTCTCGTTTGTAAACTTTCTTATGTTCTTATGTTCTTATGTTTCAAACAGCATCACAAGCTTTCTTTTAAGGAATGTCAGAACAAGTGTGTTCTTTAGCAGATAACTGATAGAACTAAGATTTCAGTTCTTGTTTAGCCAGTGCATAAATGAAATAGACAATAGGACTCACCATTTTCAATTATCACTCACGTAAACGCAAAGCAGACGCAATGACACTTGGCATGTCATTAATATTAACAAGTCAGAAGGACAGGATCATTTGTATTTTGATATAGATGCGGAGCAGAGCTTGAATCAATGAATTAGTCTGCTGGAATGGAATGGACAGCTAATAATTTCATGCATACGTGTATTAAACGCATAGTCTGCATTACGTCCAATGTAGCTGTGGAGATGAAGATTGTCGTAATTGAAAGCATTGTGTGCATATTCGTGTCTTTTCTAAGGTTCGTGCCCCCTAGCCTCTACCGATTGTATGGAGTGCTTTACTGTTAGTGCAATTAAGTACAAACTTCGTTACCAGACGTCTATCTCACAGTGCAGTAGTTTAGACTTCAGGTGATTACTGCCTTTCAAATGCATCATTTTTCCTTGAGTGTAATGCTTTCTTTTTAGCTCAGGTGGACGATGTTTTATAAAGGTTCTCATTCGTGCAAATCTGTTTATTTTTTAATTGATTCTAATAAGAGGGCGCTGAGAATGTTAGCTGCTTGGAATGCAATTAATCGTAACCGTTGTTTCCAGCAGACATCTAATTGCGTTTCTCGCGCAGCCCACGAGACGGGCACGGTGATGGCTTTTCATGTTCTCATTAGTATTAGTGTCACTTCGTCTCGTTTATCTGAACCTCAGCGTCTGTTGCCGGGTCTCCGTTTGCATTTGTCATTTTCAAGGTTGTCAGTGTCGCAGGTGCAAGAGAAATGTTTACGAGGATTGCAGCTCTAGAGATACTGCCCTCCGCAATTCACTCTATAAATAACACGCTAGCTCTGAGGTGCTGTTGATTTGCAAACTGGCAAGGTTTTATTTTTTATTTTTTAATCACTTTACACGTAATCTCCCCTGTGGAAAGCAATTAAATAAGAAGGAAGTCATGAAATAATGAACTTGTAACACAGGCTTGGTAGAGCTGCATGTAACTTTTTTCACCACAATGGCGCTGATGCATTGTACAGCTGTGATAAGTAATAATTGGGCACAGTTTTCAAATTCAGTTCTGCTCTGGGGACAGGCTGCTTTGTAATTTTTTGGAGCGTTTTTATGTGTTATCTTTCATTTTCTCTATATTGTTATGATAACTTTAATTTTGCTAACCACAAGAGTCTAAATATAATGTATCAAGTTACATCAATACAGCAGGTGTTCTTATTTTTCCAAAAACAAAATGATTTGGAGAATGGAGTGTATAGTCATTAAGACTCTTGATCACAGCCCTTATATTTTAATCTCTGGATGTTTTGCAATGCATCCGCAGAGTGTTTAGACTAGTGATAGTGCTACTTTTTCATAGTGTCTGTTTTTGTTTCATGCAAGTTTTTCAAGTTTTATAATCTTTGCATGGAAAGTGGAGCAATGCGAGCTGGTGGCAAGGAGGGTCACCCAGTGGGTCTTAGTATATAAAGATTTCTATCTAGAGTGAGAGACTCTCTGACCCCTGGGGTGGGGTGGGGGGGGACAGGGAGGGGGGCAACCCCCCGTCCCCCAGGGTCCTAGGTTCCACTTTGCCCCAGGTCTGGATTTCCAGACACTGTTTTAAAATCCTTTTTCCAGCTCACTGGCTCCTTCGGTAACCTGCACAGGGCTAGCTCTGTGTCTTTTACTGTCTCTTGTCTTCAGGGTACTGTAGAGTGAGAAAAGGCATTACTGTTAGAATAATTCTACAGGGCTTGTGGTATGGATTAATTAAGTAACATTTTGAATGCACATAACTTATATCAACAAGAATCTAGAATAGTTTCAGGACTATTCTTTCAAAATTGAAGTAAAAGCTCCATGAATAGGTCATATGAACAGTTTGTTTTTCACATACAATGGGGTAAATCTTATTTCCCTTTGTATGACCAATAATAATCTTAATACATCTGTTACAGTAAAATGTATTATTGGTAACCTGATTCTCATAGTACCAATACACACACACATACACTCACAGACAGACAGACACACACACACACACACACACACACACACACACACACACACACACACACACACACACACACACACACACACACACACACACCTGTCACCTGTAGAAAGGAATCAATTACCACTAACTGCTGACATTCCCATTGCAATTAACAGCAGAACACTTCTAGATTGAATGCTGGATTTTAATTTCAGCACCAGGGACAGCACCTCATTCCAACCGAATCTGCTGCAGCTGAACTCTTCAACGGGCAATGCTAAGGCTGCTGTTCTCTGCACTCAGACACTGCAGCATTGCCTTCAGTGGGCATGCATTTTATATCACTGGATCGTGACATACAAAGAAACTATCACTACGGGCCTTTTTTGGAAGAGTATAGGAAAAGGGCCAGTTGCAACAGTAAAAAGAACTGCAACAAATAACCATTTTGCATGAAGAGTTACTGTATCTTAGGAACTTTTTTATTCTGGGTTTATACTATATATTATTTTAGTCCACGCTGAAAAATGCCCAAGAATAAGAATAAGAATAATTTAGGTCCACTAAGGTTTTAGATATTTTCCACTAAGGAAAACAAAGGTTATCACACCTGTTGATTGTGCAGCTCTCACATTCATCAAAGTTGCTCCTTACAGATTACAAACATATTGAAGAAAAATAACTAAATAAATAAATATTAAACCTGTTTCCAAACCTCACAATTTCTTAAAATGCCCATTTTTGGATGGCTGAATAAATTCTGTGACCTTTGAGAGATGCTGGTCTGTCATTTCAGTGAAGCAGAAATCCAGTTTGAAACAGTGTAGCTTTTTGCTTTGTGGCCAGCCTCCATCAGCACTGCCTCTTGTCCAGAGCAGAATACATTGATTATAGTCCTAGAACAGAAGATAGGCAGAGACAGGGTCATTTGGGTGAGAAATTTGAAAGAAGACTGGGTACCAGTTTTTTTTTTTTTTTTTTGAGCTACACATTTTGCCTTATACTGATTTAGTAGAAGAAAAAACATCTTAATAGTGGAAACATGTACTTCCATATTCGCAATGCTTACTGTATGTGTGTGTATCAAGAATTATTACCCTTCACAATGAAATGTGTTGGGAGGTCATTATCCCTCCAACTCATTTATGGGTAATTCTCACTACACATTGAAGACTCAGAACTTAACTTCTATATCATTTACTTTTTCAGTGTGCTAATGGGGTTTGATATTAATGTTTTTTGTGCATATTTGCAGAACAAGACCTGCAGATTAAAGCAATTGAAAAAGCCATTGCTTTTATTAAAAGTACAGTATTCCAGTCAGCTCTCACATTAGTGCTAAAATGCTGATTTGTCCTTTCTTGACATTGATGAATAAAATATGAACCCACGCTATATTGTAATAATGTAGTGTGAAGCTGCACAATTGAAAAAATGTATACATTCAGTGCAAAAAAACACAAATGGGTGACCAGTTTAATTCAAAATATCAAATTTACAGGGATATTTAAATCTATCTAGCTATCCATTTATCTATCTTTCTACAATCTATCTATCTACACTAACACTTACATATAGAGATATAGATACAGAGCTATTTGATTCTGTACACAAACACATACACATGCATATATAAATACATGCTCTCAAATGCGCTCGCACACACACACTGAAACACAGAACTATATGTGACGTGCTGTAGCTAGACGGAGGGAATGTGTTTAGTGGGCAGGCTAGTCTGCATTTGCACAGATTCCTTGAACACACACACACACGTAATCCCACAGGATACAAACACACACACACACACACACACACACACACACACACACACACACACACACACACACACACACACACCGAGCCATGTATCTTTGCATGGACTGAGCAGAGCATGTTTAATAATGGAGGGAGCCAGGAGCCAGGCTTGTTGACTCACCCACAGGAGCGGATCTTTAGCACACCACAGCACTCCCATCTCTGCTTATGTAGGCTAAGTTAAGTGAAAGTAGCTCAAGTAGAAAGAGTAACGATGCAGTGGGCAAGCAACACCAGTGACTGTGAGAATACAGGAAGTGACAACATTGGATACTGAAGGCTTGTACTGTATTGAGAGCACATGTGTACATTGCAGGACATATACAATCGCCATGATTAGTCTGGACTAGAGGAACACAAGGTTGCCCTAAAGCATCTGAACTCTATTGAATTTGTATCGCAACATGTGAACATTAGCACAGTTTCTTCTCATCCACCCGATGACCAATGATGTCTTGAAAGCTTATATTTTTATAAAACTGATTTAGTCACCTTGTTGTCTAGATTCACTTTCTTGGGTCCTTGTGACGACACTGAATGCATTACAACAACTATTCAATTAACTGTTTATTCCGTTTGCATTTATACTGAAAGAAATCCTTGCTTTACTTTAAAGTGCCTGCAGCTGAAATGTTGTTTTTTTATGCCTGGTTATGCTAGATTGACCTGAGCAACATTACTAATCGATCCCTGATCATACACAAAGCCAGATGTAGAATGGTACAGTATCTACCAGTATTGCAGAATGGCCACCATGTTTGCAAGTGATTTGCAAAGAGCCAGGGAATATTAAATATAGGCATGGTTGTTTTTTTTTTTTATGTTTCAGCTAGTTTGCACTGTACAGAAATATGCAAATCAGGTCGCAATGTTCAGTTGACCTCATTCCTTTTAGGGATTCAAATACATTAAATTAACAATGATGTGAATACCAAAGATACTGTAGGAAGTAAAGATGCTATTTGTGTTTGTTACTATTTTTGCTGGACAATTTGAATGAAGAACTATTATCTCCCTTCAGTTCAGTGCATATCCTTGTGTGTTTGTGTGTGTGTCAAGAAAACCACTTGCAGAAAGAAAGTGTGGGGTTGTTTCTGTTTTTAAATGATATAAGCCTTAATAAATCCCTTGCCCTTTTCTATGCACTGTAGATTAAGGTAGTGCACTTCACTGTGACACACTCACTCTCTTTGTGGTTTGAGAAGTCTGTTTAATAAACTGTATAGAACTTAACCTAAGCATGACTGGGGTTATACAGCCAGCAAAGGGAGCACAGCACACACCGGGCTAGAAGGAGAACTTACCTCTCGCCCCCTAAGAAAAAAAAAACCTTCCCCAAATGAGGGGCAAACATGGAGTGTACACTTCCACTGACATCAAACACAGGACTTGACCACTCATTACAGTATAATAATAGTGAACACCATAGATCTAACATGCAGCTCTTATTACAGTATAATAATAGTGAACACCATTGATCTAACATGCAGCTCTTATTACAGTATAATAATAGTGAACACCATTGATCTAACATGCAGCTCTTATTACAGTATAATAATAGTGAACACCATAGAGCTAACATGCAGCTCTTATTACAGTATAATAATAGTGAACACCACAGATTTAACATGCAGCTCTTATTACAGTATAATAATAGTGAACACCATAGATCTAACATGCAGCTCTTATTACAGTATAATAATAGTGAACACCATTGATCTAACATGCAGCTCTTATTACAGTATAATAATAGTGAACACCATTGATCTAACATGCAGCTCTTATTACAGTATAATAATAGTGAACACCATAGAGCTAACATGCAGCTCTTATTACAGTATAATAATAGTGAACACCACAGATTTAACATGCAGCTCTTATTACAGTATAATAATAGTGAACACCATTGATCTAACATGCAGCTCTTATTACAGTATAATAATAGTGAACACCATTGATCTAACATGCAGCTCTTATTACAGTATAATAATAGTGAACACCATAGAGCTAACATGCAGCTCTTATTACAGTATAATAATAGTGAACACCATTGATCTAACATGCAGCTCTTATTACAGTATAATAATAGTGAACACCATTGATCTAACATGCAGCTCTTATTACAGTATAATAATAGTGAACACCATAGATCTAACATACAGCTCTGGCCAAAAGTTTTGCATCACCTAGACTGATTAGACATAATTTAAAAAAAAAGAAAAAAAAGTTTTATTTAACATCATGTGATCAAAGAAACTACTAATTGAGATTGCAAAAGTGTACCAGAAGCCATAATAGTAGCATAGTATTTCATGTTAAATTTTTCCATTTTTGTCAGTTTTTTGTTAAGTATATGGAAAACTACAAAGCGGTATATAATTCAATAAGTTAATGTATTCAGCAGGTTTCATTCAACTTTATTCAACTAAATTTGTTAATTCTATAGAGTGATGCAAAACTGTTGGCCATAGCTGTAGATGATAGCTTTTTAATTTTAATTTATTTGAGTATCTCTTAATCGAGTCCTTTGGATTGTTTCATATTTGTGGATGATAATTTTACATTGTCACCGTCATTTAATTACATGTGTCTAGCCAAGTCAGCAGTGACAATATGAAAATATGTTTCCTCCGTTTCTCCCTGTAATGAATTAATAAATGAATGAATTCCTAATTAAACCTGCTGTTTGTGGTAAACATCTGATTTCTGACTCTGAATCTTTCACAACACTATATTCAGCATTCAACTGTGGATAAATAAACTTGCATAGCAGATAGGAGATTTTATACATACACCCAGAGAATAGGGGAATTTAGAGAATGGATTTATGTTCCTGATGCCCAAAACTTGAATATCCGTCCGGCGTTTGGCTCAGGGATTTTGGAACAGAGACATTTGACACCAAATGTAAAAAAAAAATAAAATTTTGAAAAAAGTATAACCCCACAATAATACCTTTAAAAAAAATTGGGTTTTAGTTTTAGCAAGTATTTCGCTTCTAAATAAGAGACAAAGAGTAGTTTCAATGAAAACCCCCTTTTTTATAGCTTAAATATCTACATTTCAGCACCCAAGCAGCAGGAGAGCTCCACTGTGTAAACAGTAACCCTTGCTCCCTACCCTTGTAGTGCTGAAGGGTTATGCTGTTGCTAACTACAAGTACCTTTGCATTCATACCCGTTCTAGCATCCCAGCAGCTAGTACAATCATTTTTCAGCTCATGTGTACCAGAAAGGCGTGTGGTAAAACTGTACCATTAATCGAATAAACACATTTGATTGCCAGAGTGAATAAATATTGGCTGGCAATGCGTTATTATTTCTGCTCATATATTATTCCAAAAATATAAACTGCACCATTATTATTATTTATTTATTTATTTATTTTACGAGATGAGAAAAATACCTGGTAAATTTTGTTTGCCTAGTTTTGCATTGGTTTCTCCTTGTGTAAGCTTTGAAAGGGTCTCTGTTCATGCCAGTTCTAGAGCGTTAATTCCTTGGTTTCTTGTGTTACAGGGGAGCCTGTGTTTAGGGATTACTGTGCACTCTTTCTGAAGACGGATTACCTTGTCACACTAACAGCCGGGTAAGTGTTCTTGTTCTTTCTTCATTTCTGCTGTGTTCTAGTGGCTTCTTTCCTTCAAGGACATTCCAACCTTGGATGTACTCCTTGCTGGTGGCAGAGACTACAATTCCCAGCATCCCCTGTCTACATGCCCCCCCTCCCCTCCCTTTAAAGAACATCGGAGTTCTGTGAAAAAAGGATCCTGGGATTTGTGGTTGATTGCTGTTGGAAATTTTGCACCGCTTGAAGCACTGGGAATTTGGTTGCTACTTGGTGCAGTGATTTAAGATTCTGGAGACTTTTGTCAGTGTTAGCTGAGCCCATTGGAACTGTGACAGGTTTGATAAGTATTGTGCCCATTATTTACTGCATTAGGTACACTTCTGTTAAACAGTTTGTGTGCTACCAGAGACTGTTGGGTGAAGCTGTCCTACTCCAATCAAAAGTTCATCGCTTGAAGGACTGATGAAATATATCCAGTCTGTAAGGCTTTTATTATGCTGTAGAGTCATTGCACCTCTTTTGAAAATGTCAGCACTACAGCCAGTTACAAGACAAAAAAAAAGAATCTGCATAAAAGCACTTTGAATAAAAAAAAGCCTTTTCAAGAGTGATATTCTGCTGATCTCAATGCACATCTCATAAACCACAGAGTGTTGGTTGCCGTGTTCTGCTTATTGATCTGTTTTTTTGCTGCATGGTTTATATTTTAATCTCAGTACATTTTAACCCGTCACAGGGGTTTACAGAGGTTCACTGCCCGTTGAGCTGAGCCGGGACATCATGTTGCACGGAACAGATCTCTCCTTGCAACATAGTCTCCTGGCTGTTGAGACCCATGTGGGTTTGGTGAGCACTCAGACAGGACAAGTTTGTGAAACTATTGAAAAATATGGTAGAAATCTCACCCTTGATTAAACCGCGTGGCAAAATTGGTTTGCACATGGCTTTGTCACTATGACACACACACACACACACACACACACACACACACACACACACACACACACACACACACAGATTCATCATAAAACAGAGTTCTGCTTTGTGTATCTTTGCCCTGCTCAGCACCTGACAATGCAGACCAGTTTGGATGATCTTTGTTGGCTTGTGCTTGTCGGTGTGGCAAAAAAAAAGTAAAAAGAGCAAAATTACATTTTATTTTTATTTTTTTTTGTTGTTTAAGCATCCTTCTCATCCTGAGACATTTCTAGCGATTCTTGGTGTTTTTTATTCTGTTTTTTTCAGGATCCCTCTATCTGGAATATTTTATTCCTAAATAATCTAAAGAGGCCATGTGCTGTTTCTAGAAAGACTTTTCATGCTACCTTCATTGGCAAAGGATCAGCACAATGCATAACAACAACACACAGTAACTTTGTATCTGCTCATCCTGACCACCGACGCTATAGTAGAGAAATCATTGTCCAGCATTAAAAAAAAACCTTCAAGAAAGAAAAAGTCACAGCCCGATCTACTGGACTCTGCTGTTTTTTGGACTGCTGAATCACTTGTATTGAATAACAGGGAGAATGTGGTACTGGTATCAGCCACAGAGGGCGCTCTGCCAGCTGCACTGCTTGCTTGTGCTCAGTCTGTGTAGATATTACATTAACATGCTTTAATCTGTTGAGGGCAGATTGGAAACAAATCCCAGGCAAAGCTTTTAAACCCTCTCAGTCCTGTCCTTTTAATTTTGCCACACGGTCTGTGTGTGCCAGGCTTGGAGGCAGCGAGGCTGTCTGTATGACCAGTGGGACGAGGGTTGATCTGGGGTAAATTGGAGCTTAGTCTAATCTGCCAGGGGAGATACTTTATTTTCTATTAAAACAGATTAAATGTCAGATGATTTGACACTTTTGGTGAGCTTCGGTCGATGCTTTCAATTTGTCCATGAGATAGACTGAGAAATCCAGTCCTGGTTTCCACAACTCCTTCAGAGATACAACAGGGTAGCTGCACTGGCCACATAGAGAATCCATTCCCAAAGTGATGAGATATTGTACAGGTTTTGCAGATCTCAACCAACAGGCTGGTCTGTGTACAGGGCATATTTGAAATGTTTCTGTATCTGTTCTGTAGATATTCTCTGTAAAATGTTATAAGCATAACAAAAACACCATCTGTTTACATGGCTGTTTCTTCCCCTAAGTGAGCAGAGCCTGCAGATTATATTCATTACCAGGCAGTTGTTGTGATATGTCTCATTAGTTGACAGACTGACATGAAAAACTCAAGGATAGAGAAAGCATGTGGTGTTGGAATTCAAGCTACCTTTAAACTGGAAGTGGAGTTTGACTGTAGACAAATCTAGTAAACAGCCTCCACAAAATCCTTTGCTAGTGCAAAATTGATCACTGATTGTTGGGGCATGCAGATGTGTGTTAATGACACCTGCATAATTATGTTTATACATAATGACTATTTATTGCCAGAATGAATAATATCCCAAAACACCTAAAAAGTTGATAGGATAGAGCCCTTGAAGATTGAAAAAAGAACCTTCAGCAGTTGTGCAGGGAATCCAGTTCCAGTGGATAAAACTCTAGTCCATGTTTTCACTGCAACTCTTGCCGTGTGCTGATGTGGCAGAACAGACCGATGGGGTTCCGATCCACTGCGCAATGAGGTGGTTTGAACATGTTTACATGCAGCACATGAACTAGTGAAATAGAAATCCAGGTGCTGGGAGTAGAGGTATGTGTGTGTCAGGCAGAAGTGTACTGCCACAAAAGCAGGTTTAAACCATTCTGTGCTACAGAGTTTAATCCATTCATTTTAGTTCCCAGAAGATTAAATCGCTGCCCTGTATCCATTGCCCAGCTGGTTCAGAACCCTGGACAGCAGGGTGTGTGTGCGTGTGTGTGTGTGTGTGTGTGCGTGTGTGTGTGTGTGTGTGTGTGTGTGTGTGTGTGTGTGTGCGTGTGTGTGTGCGCGCGGGTGCGCGTGTGTGTGTGTGTGTGTGTGTGTGTGTGTGTGTGTGTGTGTGTGCGCGTGCGTGCATGTGTGTGTGTGTGTGTGTGTGTGTGTGTGTGCGGGCACGCTCGTGCGTGCGTGCATGTGTGTGCGTGCATATTTTTTTAGCGTGGCATGAATTCAGGTCCTGAACATTGCTCTCAATCAGGGACAGTTGGGAGCTGTAGCTGGCTGGCTGTACTGTATGTGAAGTTTATGTGGCTCCGGGGAGCTAGGAGCTAAGGGATCTGCTCTACTTCAAGCCAGTAACCTATATATATATATCAGAGCATGCAATTATCTGATAGCTGAGATGCAGTGGGACTGTAGTTCTGTTTTAAATGGTGGCCCATTTTCAGCTCAGGTTTTTGGAAAACGCACACACAAAGACAAACACACCCCTGTAGCTAGCCGCTGGTAAAATGACTTTTAATATTTGTATTTTCCTGCCTTTGCAGACCTTTAGCTTCCAAGTATTAGGTTGCATATCGTAGAATAGTAGCTACAGTGCAACAGAGCCCCAAACTATATGTATCTCTCTGTACCTCACTGTAGAATTTTACCTGTGCAACACGTTTCGAGTCAAGTGTATCACTTCCTCCTTCTACGAATCAGGCCTCAGTATAAAAACAATGGCAGCCTGATGGCAATTCAGTGAAAAACAAGACAGGCTGCAAAACAGCATTCCATTAAATTAAAATAATATTCAGCTACATAAATGAAAAAGAAAGTAGCCCTAGGTTTATTGAAAATAAATAAACTTTGTTTCTAGTAGCATTACTAAATAATACAAAACAGCTTGAAAACATGAGGAGAAAAGCACTGCATGTTAATTTAGCACACTGCAGTCCTTGGAACATACTTTCATTTTAATTTAAGTGCACAGCTTTATGACTAAGTGCTGGAGAGTGGTGTGTGTGTCGTTTGAGTCACAGATGAATTCAGGCTATATACCATACCCCCTTGTATTTCTTTTTAAGCCTTCCTTTCTGCTTCATGAGCCTCAAATGTCTCTTTTTTTTGTTGAAAGTACCTGACTTTGGATCATGGTGTCTTGGGCTTGCCTCCCGTCACTGTTGCTTAAATAGAATTTAATAAGTTGAGTTTTCAGCAAGCCAACCCCTAGCTCACTTGACAGCTGTTTTCTGAAGCAGTCAAGATTGCCTGACTGTAATCAGACCTTAAACCTTGTCACTTTACCCTTTATGCAGTAAATGCAGTGTTGTTCTCTCTGTTTAAAATTCTTGGTTATGAGAGAACCACACCACGGGAAAGCAATATTCTAAAGCAACAAGAATTTCACTAAAATATACAACCTGCTTAGCTTCATTGATTCTGGAGCCACTGGATAATCAACAAGCAATCACTGTGTCCACAGTGAGCTACCTGTAAATTACTCTCCTATCCCACATGTGTGTGTTGTTAACACCATAGGTATATAGAAGAGACCATTCAAAAACAGCAAGCAGCACTATAGCCAAGGAGAACTCCAAAATGAAAAAAAAATAATTTGATAAACAGACCACTCCATATTAGTTAACTATTACGTTTGGACGTCTGCCACAGCACAGATGAAATTAGACAAATTGGTATGGAAGGACAGAGAGACAGATTGAGGAAGAGAGAGCGAGAGCTGGCTGTATATTAATGTAATGTGATCTGTAAACAGTAAGACAGGGTGTAAATAAATAAATCCAGTATTGTATCTGCAGGTAGACGATGGAGGGCTGTAATCACCAGACTGGTTTGTTGTGTAAACTACTGTTCGTGTGTATGCAGCTTCCTCAATGTGTTCCACTCTGGTGTCTATCACATCTGACACAGAGATGTTGAATTCCAAGTCCAGAAAAAGCAGCTCTCATTGAATCACTGGAGCTCTGGGCTGCCATTTCACTCCCCTCCACCCACTTCTCTCCTTTCCTCTTCCTCCCAACTTATCCACACCCTCTCCCCCTTTCTCTCCCTCACTCCCTTGTTCATGCATTTCATCATTTCTTGTATGACCTTTAGAAAAGTTGCTTGAACATTGAAATCTAAGCTATTGGCAGGTGAAATTTGCTTCGTTTTGAACAGATAATATGGACTTTGCTTGCTTTTGAACAGACAATATGTCAGAAATAGCTAAAGAGTTGAATATTCGGTGCAATATGGTAGGTTTAAAAGTGTGTTGGCGACTCAGTATAGATATACACAGATAAAAAAATTAAAGAAGAAGTGAATATTAATGCTGAGATTTACTCTCCACTACATTAGACTTAGAACAAATAAACCCTGTTACTAGGAAACCTGAATCCTTCCCACTTTAGCAGCAGATCAGCAGCATTGTGCAGTGTTTAATGATCAGAATTAAACGAGGGAAATTATGAGATTTTGTTTTAACGATTGATTACGTCTCCAATTAAACCTAGTCTCACATGCTCTGTCCCTTATATACATGTCCTGCAGGTTAGTATACCATATTAATGGAAATAGCATTACAGCTATGGGCAAAAGTCAAAAGTTTTGCAACACCCTATAGAATTAACTAATTTTGCTTCATGAAGTCAAATGAAACCAGCTGAATAATATTAAGTTAACTTATTGTTAGATTGTCGCATTTAAAAAAGTTTGTCACTTTTTCGTTAAGTACAGTATATGGAAAACTACAAAATGGTACATAATACAATATGTTAACATAACGTTATTCACAAGGTTTCATTCGACTTTATGAAGCAAAATGTGTGAGTGATGTAAAACCATTGGCTATAGCTGTAAATATATAAACTTTATATACTATATATGTAAAAATAAACAAATCCCCCTCTTCTGTCTAAGTCTTTAGTCTCTGAAGCAATGTAGTTACAAAAAAAAAACAACATTTTCTTTATTTTCTAAATACATACACCCCCCTGCTTGGAGTTTAGCCAGGGTTACTCAGCGGCTAAAAATGTATTTTGGGTGTGAGAAAGAGAGAGAGAGAGAGAGAGAGAGAGAGAGAGAGAGAGAGAGAGAGAGAGAGAGAGAGAGAGAGAGAGAGAGAGAGAGGTCACAGTATCTCACTGAGAGGGGAGTCTGTAGGAAACAGTTTACTGGTCTGCTGGCTGAGCCTGGCTGAGGGCTGCGCTGGACTGGCATTACCAAGATCTCAACAACAGCAAGTGGGCACCAAGCCAACAGGAGAGCAGGGGGGAGGATGAGAGAGAGGGGAGTGGTGTGAACTGCTGAGTCAAGAAAGGGCAGGGAAGAATACCAGTGGAATAGTGAGGACAGGAGAGAGACGTAGATGATTTGTAATTTGTAGCGGCTTGTAAAATATTTAAAAACAAACCCCAAACTCCAAACTTAACCAGTCTCTAATCCCTTTCTTTTAATTTCTATTTGTTTGTCCATGCATTTAAAAACACAAGATTACATCCTGTATTATGCATGCATCTGACCTTTATTCTATTAATCTGAGAACATGTACAGTATATACAGTGCTGCTCTTTTAAAACGCATGCTCATTTCCAAAGAGGCCCCACCCCCCAAGCAGGTCTGCATTTCCACAGGGTAAATCCTCAAAGCTGAGGCTCTCTCCCATGCTTTTCCCGTTGGATCTCTGTGATCTCACATTACACAGTAACACTTGAAATGTATTTATAAAGCTCTTGCTTGTGTAAAGTCTTCTTCTTTTTTAAGCATTATTTGGGCCCACTTATATAATATTTGTTGCTTGGAAACCATACCTCATAGTAAAGAGGATCTTTTAAAAAATGTACCTAAATGAGGAACAATTGTTTAGACACCAATAATGATGTATGCTAGCTATTGGACTTGATAGATTTATTAAAGTATAATTAAATCATAACTAATCAAAACAGGATTTAGATAAACAGTGGAGGCTGGGCATAAACAGGAGACCATGCACACCAGAAACATCTTAACTGCTATGCAAAAGAGCCAGGCTCCTCTGCATGTGTGGTTACAGAGCTTTTAACTTCACGAAAGGGCACCACACAACAACGCCCATGCATACAGTATGACAGTACCTAGAGATATTTGTAAATAAATAGTCAAATGGTTCACAGGATCAAAAGCATATGCCATAGTAAATCTGGATGATAACTGACATCACAGTGCTGTTTCAAAGCAGTACATTTACAAAACACTATATTTCCAGGTTTGTATCCAGACAGTGACATCAACCTTTCAGCAATTCATTGTTCAAAGCCTGTGCTAGAATTCTAACCTTTAAACCATAAAGGGCAGCCAACACCAATGTCACTCCACATTGGATGCCAAGAGTTTTCTGGTTCTTATCTTTTTTTTAAATGTATTTCAATGAGCTTTTTCTATTAGTCTGTCACACCATGTCTACTAATGATATTTCTGGGACGACCTAATCTTGGTTTGTATAATTGAACCCAGATCCCTGCTTGCAGTCCAGAGGTCTTCTACTTAAGCTGCTTAATAAGACTAAAGATTTTGCAGGCTGTCCAGCCTTCACCTTGTTCTGTTGGGTACACTTCTAATTTAATTGGATGTGTTTTATATTTGATTTAAATGATTTTGTTTTGTTGTAGCTTGCTCATCCAGCCTGGCTTTTTTTTGGTACTTTAATAGGAGCCCTTTGCATATCTCCTGGGAGAGGGCAATTTATTAAAAACAGTGTTTGCGTCTGCATAAGTTTTATTTGTTTACTGAGCCAGGCTTTTTGCTTTATTACAACATCCCAGTGCTGTCTGTCTCAATTGGTGCCGAGAGGAAGGCAGAGGGTTGTGAGGACGCCGTCCAAGCTCTTCCCACACAATCTCAATTGGATTGAGAACCAGGGATTGCAGATGCCATGCTTCTCAAATCATTCACACGCGATGCTGTTGGCACGGCGGACGTGTACAGTTTCATGTGGAAAGTAGCCAGCACCATTACAGTTCAGCATTGTTGGGTTGATCTGCATCGATGCTTAAGCAAACAATGGCATCAAGGGAACCAAAGACTATACATGTCCCACACCAGGGTGTTGTGGGCAGACAGGTCCCAGTAACTTGGATAGACAGTGTTAAAAGTACAGCAAAGTGTTTTTTTCTTGTTAATTCTTCTTTGATTGTGCTGCTCTCTATTATATTGATTGCTGTTGTTGTGTTTATTGTTCCGGGGGACATTGTTTCTTTATACAAGACTGAGACATGTGCGCGGCCTGCAGGGTTGTCTTGTGCAAACGTTGGGAGTGCTGGTGTGGATTACATCACTCTGTCTACAGCTCTGTAGTCCAGCATCTGGGGCAAGACGAAAGCGCCTCCAACAAGCCAGTGTGATTTTACGAGTTACAACCCAGCTGGAGAGGCAATGCACGGCAGACAAGTAGGGAGGGACGTCATTTATGAAATGGTATTCTGTATACCAAGGATTAATTGTATTAATCTCTCTTTCTCTAGGAAAATCTCATGCTTTATAACATCATTGGGGATTGTAAATAACCTTAAAAGAATCACTAAGAACAGGTCTGAAATAGTTGCTGTTTAAGTTAGAATGAAATACATTACTGTTGTGTTCATTTCAACATGCAGTGTACATTTGTCTCAGTCACTTATTTTTGGAGCTTTTACCCCGTTACTTCATGTGACCGATGTGTGCTTTACGAACTGTCACTGCCTGTTGCACAAGACTGTTTAATCTCTTCCTACTGGCTGAAAAATGAAGATTTAGCAAACACGTTAAAGTCAACTTGATTTATCTTCATGTTGGGTGAGTGGTCTGTGGCCTCTGTTGACTTTAGATTAGTCTGGGTGGCTGTGCTTAGCCGCTCCTTCATGTGGCCTGACAGGGTGCATCACGAAGAAATCCATATTAATACACCCTCCAGATCCCTTCATTCCTTCCACTCATTCTGCCAGCTTGACATCATATGCAGCGTGTCAGAATCACAGACAGCGTTGCAAATTTTGATGTCTGGAAATCACAGTCTCTCTGAGGATAAACTTCCAATCCTCTCTAAAAAAAAAAAAAAAAAGAACCATATAGTCTAGCTGAGGAACAGCTGAGGGCTGGGTCTAATGCTTGATTCCCTATCGCACCAAATGTGGAAATAAATTAAACCTGAATATGAGCAAAACACAAGTGTAAATAAGAGACTTTCTAACACTCTTCACAGCCACTGAATCCAGGCCTGTTCTGTACCTGCCTGCTGGACTTACAGACAGACAGGCAGCGCAATCTGGTCTTACTTGTCCCTCACCTGTAAACAGGACTCTGACAAACTGCACACTCACTTAGTGGAGCACAGCTGTGGCTTTGCATCCCAGATAAATGGATTAAATGGATTAGCCGCGACTGCAATACAGTTGAAAGCTGCTTCCAGGCAAGCCAGGGAACAGCGAAATCTTCCCTGCTGTCTCTCCCTATGCTCTGTAATTCACTTAGCCAGGCATGATGTTGCCTAATTACACCAGTGTTTCCAGGGCGGGTAGGCAGGGAGCAAACACAGGCTGGTCAGTCACCACACCCTGAGGGCTAGTCCTGGGCTAGTGTGTCTGCTGAGCACCCACAGCAGCATATCTCATCCAACTCCTCTTTTTACAGGAGAGCATTTTTCAAGTTCATGCTGAGAGATGCTGGATAATCCACAGGGCTCCAAACAAGCCTCTCCCTAGAAGATCAAAGAAGAACAAAACAACGAAGACTGCAGGACAGTATCTTCATGTACAAGAATGGGTTTTTGTTTTGTAGAGTCAAGCAGATGAGACAATCAAGCCTTCATTATCCTGGTGTGTAAATTGTTTTCTGCTGAAGTAGGGATAAAGAAATTTAGGACCAAAACGTTAAACTTGGTGGTTCTCATTTGAGGACCACGTTGATGAAATCATTTGAACCCTTGCTCATTCTGCTTAGCTCAATATACGTTAGGTCATACATGATGTATTATAAAGTATCACCATGCTTCATATGAACTGCAGTTCTAAGTGGGGAAAAAGATCGGTGGAGAGTTGGAACTGCAGTAGTTTTGCTGCCTGTGGGCAGTGAGGGGCGCGCCCTCTTCTGGAGCTCTGCGGGTATTGTAGGGCCTCATGCGAGGCACAACTGCACTAATGAAGACTGCCAGAGCTTGGTGTGCCTGAACATATGGAGTTGCTTAGCAGGGAGTTCCTTACTAGAAAGCATGGCTGCAGGCTGCATTGCTGTTCTCTGCTATGTGTAGCCACTCATTCGTAAAAGATGAGTGGCTGTCACCACCTCACAGCCCCTGTCACCACCCCACAGCCTAACCCCTGACCTCTGGCCTCTGGCCCTGACAAAGCACTCTCTCCTTTCATCCTGCCTTCCTTCAACAAACTAGTTGCGCATGAAGCACAATGTCATCATATCATGCAAGCCAAGTGATGCAATATTAAAAGACCAGGCATTAACCCACTAATTGATTATTATTGGGTGCCCCCAAAATAATGATTACATTATTATTATTATTATTATTATTATTATTATTATTATTATTATTATTATTATTATTATTATTATTATAGGGAAGCGGCTGTAATATGTAGCACACACTGCTGTGTCCCTTGTTTGGTTGATTTGTTTGTTAGGCAAACAGAATCCCTAGCATGTGTACCTGTAGCAAGTCATATTCAGTCACAATGGACAATACAGCGGGAGTAATTTTCCGGTTGCCATGGTTTCCTGAAAAAACTCTTCTAAAAGTCTTGTACAGTAATGATTCCAAAGCAGGTCCATGCAAAACCCCTCTAGCAGAACTGCATCACTACACCAGGGCATACAACCATAAAACATGGAGAAAAAACAAAACAGAAAATGATTGCTGACATTCACTATAAAACATTGGTTTCTCTTTAGTTTCTTTTTAGATTTTCTGTGATGAAGTATAACTGTTTTCCTGACTGCTGGAGAACAGAAAGGTAGTTTATTAAACCCTTTCAGAATGCAGTTTCCTTCCAGCCCGAATGCATGGGGGATGAACTCAGACAAACACTCAAATTACTGCCTTCTCGTTTTACAGATAACAAGCGCTGGCAAGTTTAGTACTGCAAAAAGGGTGGAATTCATGAAAATTTAGGATCGGTGCATGCGCCCTGATTTGAATATGTATTGATGTGGTGATCCGCAGTGCACCCCTAAAGTGCATACTGCACAGCACGCAGAGCGTCGCTGATTTGATCCGTTTTTCATGTTCTACTAGAGCAGCACTTGTCTGTGTCGAGTGCCTTTCTCATCACATTAACTCCCTCTTTCAATGCGGTTATCGTATTTTAATACGAGACGGCAAAGTGGCTTATTCTCAATTCTGTGTTCTGCGAGAACCCTTCCCACTGCAACAGCACTAATTAGTAACTTTCCCGTGTCTCTGTCCCTCTCTCACACACAGCATATCAATCAGTTTAATAAGAGCAGCGGAAAATATAGAGAAAAATAACAAAACAAGTATGTTAGCTCCACTACAGCAAATACAAAAGCAAAGCAAAGTGTGTGACAAATGTATGTAGACAGAGGGACTGAAGGACATGTTTATAGAACCCCAGATTCAGATATGCTCAAAAACTATAGCAGTAATCCAATTGCATCACAGATAAGAGGTTCTAAATACATGCAGAACTTAACAGTGCGACGATTCTCTAGATACAAGTATAATGTGACATACATACGTATTGAAAGTCTAACAGATAGGCACCTCCTCCTATCCCTAGCTTCTGAAAATGTGTGCTACAGAATATAGTACCCAAGTTTCGGCACTATTGGATAAGTGGTTTTCTAGATTTATGTTAAACTGCAAAGAGGGATGTCCAAACCTTACGTATGTGCGTTTTCACTACATTCCCACCTTAGATCATTTTTCCATCTACTCTAAAACCAACTTTATCCATTAGCTTATTCTCCAGGAATAATATTGCACAGTCCCACTGGGCAAAGGGTATCCATCATTTGTTTGTTAATATTCCATGTTTGAATGGAAGGCCATCAGACTCATCAATTTCAATTGAATTGACAATGCCTGCTTGGAAAATAATTTGTGAAGCCTGGGGACGAGAAGAACTGACTGGGTGAATAATCGTAATGCTTTGAAACAGAGTGATTACGCTGGACAGCCTTCATAAAATGAGTGACATTATGAGGATGGATGCTGAAGGAATTCTATTACTGGAATAAAAAGTATATTATAGATTTGAATAATTAGATTCCCCTTTTGCTTTGGGCCACATGCCTCTCTCTCTCTCTCTCTCTCTCTCTCTCTCTCTCTCTCTCTCTCTCTCTCTCTCTCTCTCTCTCTCATTTAGCTGTGAGGGTTAGATCCACTTTATCTCCGTTTATGATAATAACTGTTGCAATTAAAAAAATAACAAAGAAGCATGGATGGCCTTTTATTGTAAAGCTAAGCCTCTCCTGGTTAGAAAATAGCTGAGCAAGAGATTTCTGTCACAGCTTCAGTACCCCCCCTCCCCCCCGCCCCAATGCTGTTTGTTTTAGTCTCATCTGCACAATATGTACTGTCCTTTAAGCTGCAAATGTCTGCTAAGCAGACGCAGTCCTTGTTAAATAATCTTTCTGGGAAATTATAGAGCTTGCTGTTTTTTTGGTTCACTCTCTGTTCTCTCTGTACTATATGACAGCTGTTAGTGAATTTGGTGTGCAATGCAGTATGGTTAGGTCCTATATATCACACGATTGCTTTGTTCAAACCCAGCGTTTTAAATCTAGATGTCTGCATGCCAATTCTCCTGATAATGTTGGCTTTCATCACCGGTATTTTGTTTTTTATATAAAGGGTCTGGATGCAGGTGGAATTGATTCAATTAAACAATTTAGAACAGGGCTCGAACAAAGACCAGGAGTGGAAGGGGCAGCTTTGGTCACTCCTGGTTGATATTATTATTTTAAAGTTGTGTTGAACTAAATAAATCCAACTTTCAAATCATTACTTAGCCAGAACACTACAAGACACAGCTTGTAATTTTAAAGCCTCTCCAATGAATACATAAAACAAATGCATCTAATAATTTGAAAAGGAAGCAGCATTTAACCCTTTGAAATCATGAGAAACGGACCTGCAGGACACAGAGAGAAAGTGTTTGCTTTAAAGAGACTCTGTTTGTTAGAATGGGCCTGGTAGACATTTTCTGTACATTATATTACTGTGTAATTAGAAATACAAACAATAAAGCTATGTGTAAAAGTAATCTTCAAAATGATAGATTTTTTTTATTGAGAAAACAGATTTGTAATAAACTGACTGATTTCTTTGTGAACTATATAAAGGCGCTCTCTCATATGAGTTGACCTTGTAGCTATATGTGAAGCAATAAATGTTTTTTTCTTATTTCACAAGTATTTTTTTTTCTTGCAACAATGAACAAAACGTGTATATAAACAATAATGAATCTAATGTGTTGTTATTGTGTTTTTAAAGGTGTTATACCACATTATATCAATACATTGTTATAAGAACATGTCACTAAGGAATGTATAACATCGCTATGGGCTAGTAATGAGTAATTTATATTATTCCATGTTAACAACTGCTTTATAAATTCAGTGTGACCAAGATGTATTGTGCATAGCACATATTGTTTGTGTTTGTTTATAGCATAAGAGAAGCATGGTCTCCTCCCCTTCATAGTATGCCAATATATAAAGAACCTTCTGACATTCTTCACAAACTTGCACGGAAATGTTTCCGTAGTTACTCCAATCTCACATTTCCAGAACACTAGACAGCAGTCTCACATTTCCAGAACACCAGGCAGCAGTCTCGCATTTCCAGAACACCAGGCAGCAGTCTCACATTTCCAGAACACCAGGCAGCAGTCTCGCATTTCCAGAACACCAGACAGCAGTCTCGCATTTCCAGAACACCAGGCAGCAGTCTTGCATTTCCAGAACACCAGACAGCAGTCTCGCATTTCCAGAACACCAGACAGCAGTCTCACATTTCCAGAACACCAGGCAGCAGTCTTGTATTTCCAGAACACCAAGCAGCAGTCTCGCATTTCCAGAACACCAGGCAGCAAACTTGCATTTCCAGAACACCAGACAACAGACTTGCATTTCCAGAACATCAGGCAACAGACTTGCATTTCTAGAACACCAGACAGCAGTCTCGCATTTCCAGAACACCAGACAGCAGTCTCGCATTTCCAGAACACCAGGCAGCAGTCTTGCATTTCCAGAACACCAGGCAGCAGTCTTGCATTTCCAGAACACCAGGCAGCAGTCTCGTATTTTCCTTTCTGACCTCATTAGCGCTTGACGAGTCACTTTATATCTGTTGCTTCCCTTTTTTTCATTTTGTTGTGACAGGATGATATTTACAAAAGGCCAAACCGTTTGTAAAACTGTCGGCCCCTTCAAGCCAAACGAGACATTTTTGTCAGTTGTGAGCCACTCCTTACATCATAGCGGAAAGGTCACTGGCACCAGCAAGCTGCGCAGCACGGCTTACTTAGAGGAAGATGTTGTGTGCTTTTATTTAAATAGAGCAGGGTTTAAGAGAAGGCCATGACATGCATTCAAGTTTATTTATTTGCTTCTAATCTTTTTTTTATTATACACTTCCATTCAGGGCTAGGCTATGTTGACAGTAAATTATACCATGAAGTTTATTGAATCTTATCCCATCATATTTTTTTTTTATTTGCAGCAAGGGACCACTTTAATGTTGAAGTAATATAATGACAAGACAACTAAACAAGTTTGCATGATGGGCCTTCAGCTATATCCACAGTGACTTCCAGTCTCTCAGCTCTAACTACAAGAGCACACTGCCCCCCAGTCCCTCAGCTCTAACTACAAGAGCACACTGCCCCCCAGTCCCTCAGCTCTAACTACAAGAGCACACTGCCCCCCAGTCCCTCAGCTCTAACTCAAGAGCACACTAACTAGTCCCTCAGCTCTAACTACACACACTGCCCCCCAGTCCCTCAGCTCTAACTACAAGAGCACACTGCCCCCCAGTCCCTCAGCTCTAACTACAAGAGCACACTGCCTCCCAGTCCTACAAGAGCACACTGCCCCCCAGCTCAGCTCTAACCACTAGAGCACACTAACCCCCAGTCCCTCAGCTCTAACTACAAGAGCACACTGCCCCCCAGTCCCTCAGCTCTAACTACAAGAGCACACTGCCCCCCAGTCCCTCAGCTCTAAGGGTTGGTTCATATTTTTGTTGCAGATTAATGTGATATGTCAGGTGCAGACAGCTGTGCAGATTCACTCCAGCCTTGAAATAACAATATGCGATTTCAGGTCACAGAAGCATGAGAAAAGGCAGTATGACTTTTCAAAAAAGGCACACATCACAAGAGTGTGGATGACGTGATTCCGACCTGTCATGCAGGGTCGAAGACTCTTGACTCCGACCACAAATTATGTCAGAGTCTGAAGTATGAACCAACCTTAACTATAAGATCACAATGCCTCCCAGATTTAATTTGCATTCAACACAATGTTGTTATTCATCAAACTACTACGTATTTGGAGTACAATAGCCTTCAACACCATTGTGAATTGTTTTATACGCAAATTTACCAGGAATGTTGTTCAATGTAAGTGGATCACAGTATTGTTCAGTACCGTGTAGAAACTCAGTTGTGCATTATTGTAAGCTCATGATTATTTTGTTAATGGAAAATGTGTATGCACTAATAAATATATTGAACAACATTAATGTTTTTTGTTAATGGAACATTTGTATGTAGAAATACATATATACATCAACGTTTTTATTAATGGAAAATGTGAATGCAGAAATAAAAATATTCTTTGACACTAATGTTTGTTTGGTTTTTTTTGTTAATTGACTGTTTATATGCAGGAATAAATACATTATTGGATGAAATGCCTGCATTTACCAATATGCTTCAGTAAATCATAAGATTGAATGGTAAATGTCCAGAAAGCTATTTATTTCTTCATAATTTTGAACATGTACCACCTTTTTTGGTAAATTTTGACATTTACTGGTAAAACTTAAGATTGACCAAATTCTGACTTTTACCGTAATGCAGAAACCGTTTAAGAAACATACTGGCACTGATAATTACATTGGGTGAAGGAATCCAATGACAGTGAGATACTAATATTAGTGTTAATGGCAATGCTTGTTCACATTAATAGATCTAAGAAGCAGTTCTGAGATAATTGGTTTTGGTATGACCTGTCAGCTAGTACAGCATCACCTGATCAATCACATAAGCTGGTAAAACAATTACCACCAAACCCTTATTATAGGTCTGGACGATGCCCAGTCACTATTCAGGCATTGAAAGAATGTGTTACAGTCTGGTGATAACTTAGCTGTGACGTGCATATGACATGCTGCCTGGACACCACTCACCCAATCCGCTTACTCTTCACCCTTCCCGCTCCTTCCTTCTCTTCCCATTCTTTTTCTTCCCTGTGTTTTCCCTTGCCCCTCCATTTATCTTTTCCTTACCATTAAAAATACCATTCCCTCCATCCCTTTTCTCCTCTCTCCTCCATTCCCACTCCCTCCCACTTTGGAGTAAGTGCAGTGCTGATGTCAGCCCTGCCGAGGGCTGGCAGATGTGCCTGTGCTATAACTAGCTGTGCAGATGTGACCAGTGTGCTGATAAAGGCTGAAGAATCATTTAATTAGGAGGGTGCCACTCTCACAGAGTTATAGTGCAGGGCCTGACAGAAACACACCAGGAAATCACTCCACTCGGCTGGGCTGTTTGGTGTCTTCACCATGAAAGCAAGATAGGATTCTTACATTTTCTGCTGTGAACGTATCTAGGTAGAGAAGAACCATTAACGCTTGGGTTTTCTGTTAATGTGCTCTGAGACAATATCTTTTAAGGAATGTGACATCCGCCTAACCAGCTCGAAGAGAAGTTAGAATGAAGGGACCTTTCGCTAATGTGAAAAGTTTATAGTAAGAACAGCCTTTTATAATCCACTGCTGATATATCTAAAGATCTGCTTATAAATCGTAGTTAATCGATTAAACAGTATCAACTCTTCAAAACTACCATCACGATTACCTTGATTAACACAGCAACAAAAAAATATATATTTTAGCAATATCATATTAATGATACAGGTGTTTGTGTTATAAAGTAGGCAAAAAGCTAAATAAATAACAGATTATTCCACAGCAGCTGCGATGCAGATTTGTTTACATCACGTCTCTTGAATTCAGAATTCACATTCAGCTCTCTGAAACATTTGTGTGAAAATATACAATCTGCAGGGGAAGTGGTTTTCTAGACCTACCCACTGAATCCTAGTTTTTTAAACTGTTCTTCATCAGACAGCAGAAATCCACACAGGCTTGGATATCGAAGCCAACAGTCAATTAACTGCCCAGGTCTGGCTTACATACTGTGAAAAAGACTGATTGTAACAGGGAGATAATACAGAATACATGTCAGGAATTCAAGTTGCATCTACATCAGTCAGGAAGGTCACAAAAGTACTACACTGCTCACGGGTTTGGCCGCTTTTCCTATATTGTTTAATCTGGGCTGGCGTCTCACACTGGCGTCCTTACTTTACAAGCCAATATGTAAGCTTATCGCATCCAGCAGGGGCAGAGAAAAGAGCTCCACTGCACAGCCTGATGATGTCCAATTCCTCTGCTAAACTTTCCAGTGCTGTTTAAGCTGTATTGTTAACAGTGACTCACCACCGATAATATTGACTGTATGGGGCTTGAGTATTGTATGCAAACTTCCTTGTACTGTGACTGGGTGTGACTCTATGCAGAACTTATACAGTGTCATAGGGGTTCAAACTGAACTTCAAATCCAGAACACATTAAACCATTCAGCCGATCACAATGTTAGTTTGTCAGTTATTTGTTAATAGCAATTATGTTTGTGCTGGACTTTCCAATGGGATTGTATGGTATTTGAGCAATGCAACTTCATTTGATTAATTAATAATCATTCCACGAATTATATATTTTTTTTTTATAGAGAACTCTGGTTCAGAAATTGTGGTACAAGTCTCTGTGTTCAGCTTTCAGTTAGTCCCCTCTATGAATGGCTAAACAGCTTTGTTTATTCACACAGATGCTGTCCTTCAATCTCAAATTGGCTGGATTTACGTCACAAGGACATCTGTTTGAGCCTCGGAAAGCAGGTCTGTCCTGAGGCCTGTTTGTAGATCAGCCTCCTCCTGAGGCACCATGAGACAATTTCTTGGAAATTATCTAGCATAGAAATAGGTTTTACTGCTTGGGAATGGGTGAAAATCACACAATATTCAACATGTTAGCAGCATAATATGTTCAAGGTATGTGAACTCTTATGGTCTAATACAGTAGCAGTCTGGGGAGGGGTGTTCTATTCAAGCCTTTCAAAAGTCATTTGATTTTAAAATCTGTATTTAAACCCGACATTGACAGAATAAATACCTCATACTACCTAAAGTCCCCAAACACTACTTTCTTGTTTATGGGAAATAGTTTTTAATTGAATCTTGAAGACTTAGGCGTAAATCATACATAACGCGATTTGCATTTTCGTTCTGACAATTTTCAAAGTATACATTTTGTTGTATGTCCTAAGAGAAAATATGTTAATGAAGAGAGCCGCAATATACTAATTTAAATATTTGTTGCGTCATCTTAGCGAGCTCTCTAGTGTTAAGTGAGTTTTTCAAATAAATAATGAAAGGCAGTTTAATCCCATCAGATTCTATAGTGGGGCCCCCACCTTCACCCCCAAATAAAAAATGTGTTTCTATCAAAAAGATTTTCATAATCGTACACGTCTGTCTGACATTTAAAAAGAAATAAAATCGCACACACATACATTTATTGTTCTCAATGTATTTTAAATGCATAAATCGTTGAGCTGAAATAACACTAATGTGTTTTGGGTAGGCTACACATTACATTATGTAAAAATATAAACCTGTACAGTAATCCAATACAGTATACAGTACAGTAGTAAATACCTAAATAAATAGTGAATACCTTGCACATTTTCCTTTTAATTTAGCCTGTAGGCTACCGGTAACACCAAATAAATCATGCTGCTGCATTGTACACATTGGTGTCAAATACGAATAAAAGATTATTTTAAATTGAAACTAAATTATTTTAGCTTTTTTTTTAACTATTATTATTTTTAACTTGGCCTACTTGGTAGACTAGACAATTAGCACATGACTAGACAAAATAGATCATGGTGCCACATTGACAAGTTATAATACTTGCAGGAGGACGGTCAATTCTTGTTAATACGAACTTCAAGGTACCAGTCATCTTTTAAATCAGACAGCAGCTTGAGAATTTTGTGCTTGCTGAGTCTACCTGTGCTTAATTTGGTCTTCATTTAAATCAAAGAGGGTAATGGGGGTACGAAATATTCTTTCTCTTCTCATCCTACAAATCTCTTATTCTTGCTGAAGACAAAGTCTCCTTCTCACAGTGGCCATGGTGAAGGGCTAATATTTTCCATACTACTGCCTTTTGAAGGTTGCTAATTGCGTTTAAAACTTGCTTTCAAAAGTTCTTAACAAATTGATGCAATTGTCACAATTGTCGACAGCTTTAGTACATTTCATTATAACACTGAAACCTCATCTCCACCCCATTTTTTCCCATTTTTTACATATGCAGACAGGCTAAAAGAATTGAATCTGTTCAATCTTGAACAAAGAAGACTACGTGGCAACCTAATTCAAGCATTCAAAATTCCAAAAGGTATTGACAGTGTCGACCCAAGGGACTTTTTCGACCTGAAAAAAGAAACAAGGACCAGGGGTCACAAATGGAGATTAGACAAAGGGACATTCAGAACAGAAAATAGGAGGCACTTTTTTACACAGAGAATTGTGAGGGTCTGGAATCAACTCCCCAGTAATGTTGTTGAAGCTGACACCCTGGGATCCTTCAAGAAGCTGCTTGATGAGATTCTGGGATCAATAAGCTACTAACAACCAAACAAGCAAGATGGGCCGAATGGCCTCCTCTCGTTTGTAAACTTTCTTATGTTCTTATGTTCTTATGAATATATGCAGGAATGCCCATAATTATATTAATCTAAGGCTGAACCGCAAAGAAAAACTGCTGACACAAAGCAATCCCTAAAAAGTACATTTCACTTCAGACTTCAGACTCGTTTGCAACTGGTTTGCGACTACTGCGACAGCCGCAACACTTTAGTACATCTACCCCTTAGTTTCATCAGGAGTCTGTGTTAATGGCCCTCGAGAGCTGAGCTGAACCCTCTTGTAATGCTGCAGCCCATCCAGCTCTCCTGTAATGATTCAGTTCTTTTAGTTTCTCTGGGTCCCCACACACCTTATTCAGATGATTTTCCCTTGCCTTGTTGTTTTATGGCACTGGGGATGGGTTTTGACTGCGTCGTGTCTGTTGAGCGACTCTAACACAGTTTTCTTATCATTTTCTCTTGACCTTTTTGTCCTCTACCTAAATTACTGCTTTGCTTCCCTCCACTGGCTGCATCTGATTAACTGGCTTCAAATAACAGACATCCAACATCCGTCTCTGAGTAAGGAGAGGAGGGGGGTAGTGGAGGAGGGAAAGAAGGAGAGGGAGGGGGATGTGAGCGATGGGGTAAAGGAGAGATAGAGGGGGAAGGGACAGAGAAAGAGTAAGCAGAGACTGAGAGAGGGGAAGGAGAAAAGGAGAGAGGGAGGGAGAGAGATTGAAGAAGGAAGAAGAAAGAAAGAGAGGAGAAGGGGAAAAGGAAAACAAGAGATGAAAGAGAGGATATTAAATGATCAATATTTAGGACATTGGGATCATCAGTACTTGGTTTTAAAGCCTCAATACTTGGACCTGGTTCTTCTATCTGATGGACTTGAATCAGGTCTTGAAAAAGGTACCAGACGTGAGTGTCTTTCTGGAGCATCGTTGGGCAGTATTGAGTGAAACAAGGCTCAACATTGCACAAGAACACAGTCTAAGCACTCTCCCTCCTGTCAGCACTGCAGGGATCAAAAGGGCTGAGGTGGTTTTGCAAAAGGTGGGTTATACATTAATTTAGATAAAAGAGTTCAAGCAAATAATAAGAGCGCTTTGCTTATCGTTTGCAGGAAAGGTCGTGGGAGTGTGCCAGCAAATTGGACAGTAATACTACTTTGACATCCAGTATAAATATGCATCTAACAGTCATTGCTTCAAACAAACAGTATGCTAGTCATATAGTCAAGTGTTAATAGGGTTAAATTGCCAATGAAAAGTGTTGAAAACGAATCAGCTTGGAGATTTCTATGCCACGTATCCTCAGTGAAGAAGCACATTTCTTTTCCAAGTAATCCCTACACTAAAGAGCCCTCCACCCCCAGGCATCGTGACAGAGGGCTTGAGATTGCAGCAGGTCCAGGTTATTCTCTGGAAGTATTTGATCCGCATGCTTCTTGTGAGAATCTGGAAAGTACTGCCTACTCAGCCTCCAATTACCCACCATCACCAGGATTGATATCCTCAGTTTACATGGCCTGTCATCGGCTCAGGAGACGCTGGCACATTGCCTACAGCTAGTCAAGTCTTCAAAGGCTGCTTGTTTGGTGTAAAAAGCTTTGTAGATTTGTTTTGCCGCAATATGTTTTTAAACTTTGTCAATGTACTTAGTATGCTGATTCAGGCTGCTAAAATGTGTCTTCTAAAAAGGTTATTTTAGCTTGTACCTCTCTTGTGTTTAACTTTCAGTCTTAATTAGTTACATCTGTGAGGAGAGACCAAGTCAAAGACAAGATAAACTGATACTCATTAGGGTCCAATGCATTAACTGTGCTTTCCTATGCTTTATCATGCTTTCACTGTGCTTTATTACACATTGCTATGCTTTCACTATGGGAAACTTTTATGAGGGTACTGGCAAACTGAAACTTGAGTTCCATGGGTTTTGATTTATTTTTATTGAGCTGGGAAAATCCTGGTGTGTTTGACATATTATTGGCTGCTAATCAGGGTTTTATTGCACACTATTGACAATGTTAAGGCAGGTACCGTATCTGAGCCTCTGTGTGTTGTTAGTAGAATTCTGTACATTGCCAAGATTTAGTGTAGTTTTTAAGCAGTCAAAAGTGCAACCACAGAAGCAGTATGGAATAGCACCCAGCAAAGTAAAGTACACAGGTATGTAGAAAAAGCCTCTTCATTCAAACAAAACAACACACAAGCCCATGTATTTCATTGTAATGATGCTGCATAGTGCAGCACTCTATTTATTTTTTGCATTTATATAGCGCTTTTTATACAAAAGATGTTGTAAAGCACTGTACAGTACATAGCAGAAAAAAAGAACAAACCAAAATGCATTTGTATAGCATGTCACAAATACAACTGCCACAGTCAGACCATTTAAGTAACAGTATACACATAATACAATAGCAGCAATTTTAAAGTTACATTAAAACCCACTAAGATAAGAAAGCCATTTTATAAAAGTGCGTTTTTAGTCTTGACTTGAAAACTGGAACAGTCCCAGCTTCCCTGACAAAGGAAGGCAGAACATTCCATAATTTAGGAGCTCTACAGGAAAAAGCCCTGCCTCCTGTGTTGCTTTTGTTGACCCGAGGAATAACCAGCAGCCCCACATCCTGTGATCTCAGAGTGCTGTTTGGAAGATACTAGACTATGGGACTTTGACCAATCAATAACCTACAGCATTGATTTATTTTACTGATGACAGATACTGTGCATCTTGTAGTTCACAAATCCCCAGAGGACCATATAGTTATTGCAGCGCTTAAAAAACAAAAACAAAAAAAAAAGTATTACTTGTTGATTTAGTACTATTCGCCTTAGAGAAGACATCAGCGCTATAAAACAAAGAACCACGCTATGGAAACGTTAACCAGGGATGCTGTCACTGTAACTGTTAACCTATTGAGCTCATTGTTTAAATCTGAGCCTGTTTGTGTTTTTTTTCCCATTTAATGGTAAATAAAGCATTATATTTTTTAGAAGACCCTGGGCTTCTCGTACATAAAGGGCTCTCTACAAGGAAGACATATGTTCTATGTTATGGTATTCTATGGATGTACAGTGAAATTCCATTATCAATTGGGAGTGTAGGCATTAAATGAAATTACAGTTATTTATATGACATTTCCAGGACTGAAATATTTACAAATCCTCTAGATTTAAATATCCTATAAGAGACCAGCAGGTTCTTTAAAAATAAAATGTTTAAAATCATTTTGAAATGTTTTTGTTTTTGTACACTGCAGTTATAATTCCTTTCAAACATAGATAGATAGATAGATAGATAGATAGATAGATAGATAGATAGATAGATAGATAGATAGATAGATAGACACTTATGATTAATTATCATAATTTTATAGGTTATGAATTTGTTTAAAAAATAATAACAAAATAAATTAGGTACTAGCTATGCAGATCCCAGGATGCATAATCTGGAACTCGGCCACGAAATCTTCATTAAAAATAAAAGACAAACTTTGTTCAGATCATGTTTTGATTTATTTATTGAAATGCTTGTCAGTTGTAATAAGCAACAATGGCATCAAAACCAAAACCAAACAGACCCAGTGTTTTCCGATGTTTCAAGTGAGTACAGCAAGTTGTTTATTTCTAGTTTTGAGCGGTCCTCATATGCAGCTAGTAATAAGCACATGCACTAGCACACTCTATTGACTCTTGAGTAGAATACCATAACTGGGGATTTTGATTCAATGTTTTAACGCTCTTGCTCCATAGCCCATATTGCCCCCAGTTCTGAAAAAAAAACAGCACCATCTAGTGTGTGAGTGGTAGAAGTGCTTCTTTTTTTTTAACACAAAGCTGTTTTTATTTTGCATGCAGCCCGGGCTGTAGTGATGAGAACGTGCTTCAGTCCAGTCTCGCTGCAGGAGAGCAGGGGAAGTGCAATGTTTTCTCATCTGTGATTGAAAGGCAGCTTGAGAGCCTGGTCTGGGCAGATGCCTTCCTTTAGCAGTGCGCACTGTGGTTTTAATGAGAAGTGATTGCAGAGCTACGGGATCACGCTCAATACCTGTAACTCTCGTCCTCTCTGTACCTGACATCGGGTAACGGGAGATGGCGTAGGTTTGACAAAGTGTCTGCTCTGCAAAAACAAGCTGCTTCAAATACAGGCCCCACAGGCCACTGATGTGTGACATTTAGCTCTTTCACGCACAGTACACAGTACTCAGGACACAGTAACTGCTGTCTTGCTCTGACACCGATAGGTAAGAGGCTACAACAGTGGCGGAGCCATTTAAGGACTGCTACACACCACAGGGCCTGTCGGACTTAGAGGAGATATTTGTGTATCTATTCAAATTTTCAGGGGGCTAGTTGTTTCATGCAATCACTGTGTATGTTATATAATTGTGATGAAGGCCAGCTGCCAGGAATCGAACTGCTTGAGTTGCAGAAGCTGTTCACGTACCTCAACTCGTGTGATATTCTATTAACTCTAACCTGGATCTGCTTCGAATTGGTACGGTGTGCTTTCGAGATAACTCAGCTTGAAGAACGATTAACAAAGCACAGCAATGTGAAAAACAGTGAAAGCACAGTGAAGGATAGCGGTCAGCTTTGCAGAGTACATCCTTTTTGAAGGGTTAAAGGAATATATCAAGTCACGATCAGCACAGGCGAGAAGAAGTGTGAAGAGAGTTAGGAAAATGAATGTGATCAAAGCCGTCTATGTGCAAAAGAATAGAGCTTTCATGCAGAAGCACCAGCTGGCCCGGGACTTGTACAATCTGAAGATAAACAGAAATAGATCACAGTGTATCTGGGCTCTGCTTAGCGTTTCTGTGTTGGTCCATACTCACTAGGTAGAAATCTAAAGACACTCTGGAGCATATTCTACTGATCTAAAACAACAGCAGATTGTCTGAAGCAGTATTGTACTCTTTGCTGTATTCCTGCAGCAACTTCAGTTCCAAACTTGGACTGTTCTTGAGACACACACACACACACACACACACACACACACACACACACACACACACACACACACACACATATAGTCAGTTTTGGATTGCTTCCTACATTGATTTATAAGCAATGATAATTCGGCCACATAAGAATGATAATGCCCTTTAATTAAGGCCAATCAGTGGTAAGTGAATGTGTTTAATAATAAGGCAGTGATTAATGCTCGATCACTACACCCCATTCGACAAAATAGATTTCCACCAGCATTGTAGGTACTATAGGTAGGCATGCTGCAAAATTGCTAAAAGTTACTGTGCACAAAATGAAGCAATGTAACTGTGTATAAAATACAAGCTAGATAAAGCCATGGTAATCTTTTTGAAGAGGACTGCAATTTACCAACCATCACGAATGGTGGAATGATTTTGCTAATGATTTGACAGCAAGGGATGTTTGTACAGAGAGCAGGTGGTGAGATTTTGTTTAACACTTATGCAAAGACATTGAAGATCCTTCTTTGATAAGAAAGAATGAGGCTGTTTCAGGATCTTGCATTGTTTTTTACAGAGCAGTGGAGCTGACTAGTAAATATCTTTAAAAATCAATGTTCTTTAAAAAAAAAAAAAAAAATAAATATCATACCTGAAAAATGCTCTCAATTTGATGGGTGCACAAACACGTGTTCATGCACCAGTGTTTTAAAAAGAGATAAAAACCAGTGCGATGCAGATAGCAGAAACACAAATGGCAAATAGAGAGAGGAGTCTAAATGGGCAATTACTGATACAGCCAGAAGGTCTCTAGTCTGAATGGAAAAAAAGCACATGAAATTCAGTGCAAAGGTGATGCCGCTGAACACTTTGGATGATGTAACTCTGCTCAGTGGTTCTGTTAAGTTATGTGAGAGCCCGTGGTTTTAAGTAATAGGTTTGTTTTTAAACTAAGCTGTATTCTGTAAGACTTTAAGACCAAATTTAAAATCCTAGTGCGATCCCATTGTAATAGTACTGGGAAATCATATGGTTGAGTGTCATGTTTTATTACATGTTGCTAATAATGTAATTTTGGATTTTGTGCTTGTAAGGATCAATATACAGTGTAACTACACAACAGGCTCACCTCTTATTAGTATTATCAAAATGATTTCTGCTTCCCATTTATTGTGTTAAATAATTGTTTTGTACAATGCTGCTGATAATAAAAAAATATTTTTAAAAAATGAAACATTTTTTCCTGTTTTTTTTTTTTTTTTTTTTAACTGCTAAACTGGTTGCTCTCCATCTTTACAGGGCTGTGAACACAACTAACCTTCTGCACTTAAATACACAGAGCCTGCTGTTTATATATATTGTAAGTACATTTCACAACTGCTCCACACTGAAAAACAAGTCAATTAAAATCGTTTGGAATGGTTTAGCGTGTCGTTTTTCTGACCTCCTTTTCCAGCGTAAACCAGTCTGATCAGAAGGTCCAGACCTCAAGATCACACCTTTTGTTTTTGCAGTTAACAGGTCTTTACATGACTGATGTTATTGAATGGCACCCAAATATAAAAAAAATGACAGTAATATACATTAGATTGTCCTTAACTAAATATGCAGCTGATATTTACGGCTGACTCGGCCTTGTATTTGTATAATGCTCATACAACCTCAACTGCAAATAGTTTCCATGGAAACATTATATGTAAACAGAAGTGGTACAGTAAGGAGGGCCAATCAGAGAAGTAGATTCAAATATGTCACTTTTTTAACTTGCTAATTAACTTTGGTTTAGGGAACTATAGGATACATAAATGTTAAAGACATCAGCAATTTCTCAATGGCACATATGTCCTATAAGAAGGTGTTAAAGCTGTACATATAGGTGCTGACAGAGTCACATGTGTGTCATGTGACTTTACCCTGCCCTTGTATGGCTAATCCAATATAACAAGGCCTGTTGGCCAACGGGTTGCCAGCCGATTGGCTGTATGCTGTTCATTCTTACGGGATGCTTTGGATATGTAGTGCAGAAGTAATGTTCTAGCTCTGTTCATTTCTCAGTGTTGAATTACCATCACAGCGCAACATTGTAGCCTGGGGACTGGTCTGTGTAAGGGATAGCCAATTCCAATGTAGTTCCACTTACATTAACAACATTGCCTTTGGCCCATAGTTTCTGCAAGTGATAGCTATTCCCAGTATACTGCCGGTGCATTTGAACTTTTTGCCTGGCTGATGCACATTGCCATTGATCGAGGGCTTTAACTCTCTGTCTGAGTCTTGTTTGAAACCTAATCTGTAAAAGCCTTGATATTACTAGCAATGTTTAGGGCTGTGCTTACTGGAAATGGTATTGACTCCACCACCTGCTATCTCCATGAATTGCACTGCAAAGTTCTGGTCAAGACAAATCGCAATTTGCCCCATATAAATACATAGGATACCCACCTCCAATCAGACCCCAGGAAAAGGTCACCTGGGAACTTATTTATTCAGTAGCAAAGGACTGTGGAAGCTGTAGTTCGAACCCACAGTCTGGTTAAGTATCATAATTCAAATGGAATTATTATACACTTTACTAATACATTCCCTATTGAATGGAATTCAGGATACATTCTTCACTTTCTCCCTACACTTTAGTTTTAATATAATTGATTTACAATTGATTGCTAGTTTGAAAGGACCACCATGAAAATAATATGCAATCATAGATCACGTGTTGAAAGTTTTAACCTTGAATAACTTTTTGTTTATATTCAATGCTAATTCAATGTTACCTTGGATTCATTCATTGTTAAACATACGCGGAGCTTGATTTAAGGAAAGCGATTCCCTGAATTCATCCATGCAGTGCGCTTGTTCTATGCGCTTGTTCTGACTTTTGCTTATTCAGTGCATCCGGGTAAGAAGAAATTCTAACAGATCAACCCTGTTTTGATAGTAAAGCTCGTTTATAAGACAGATACTGTAAAAAGGTAAGGAGGACTGTTGTTTAATTCTGCGTCATCGTTAGCTGGAGTTTTGTCAGTCAGCTAGGGTAGCAGCTTTTCTTTCTGTTCAGGTGTGTTGGAAGGTGAATCTTGGATTGAGCTGTAGGCGGTGATTAGACAAGGTCTGCTGGACCCATCTCTTGTCCTGTCCTGGTGTTCTCTGAACAAAACGTCCAGCGAGCAGGAGCTGAGCAGGAGCCGAGCGACCGTGTAATAGCGCAGCTGCGTCACAGAAAGGTCTTTCTAGAGTGATATTGATTTATTACTACGTATACCGACTGCTTAGAGTATCAGAGTATTACTGGAACATAGTTAAATTCAGGATTGAGCAGAGCCATTTTATTCAGCACACAGCAAGGTGCCTCTTTGGGGGTCACACGACCAGCGATGTTAGACCAAGTCAAGTGGGAAATTAGTGTACAGAGGCATTTCACAAGGCAATCATGTGGAGGAACACAGGCCCTGTGACTTGCAGCTTGAAACATGTGCCTGCTGTGTTCTAGAGCAACCATAGTACTTTCATGACAACTTCTCTTCCTGAACGTTATGGAAGCTACCAAAACACCAGTGAAGGTTTTCGCTGGTGTCTACTCGACATAATACAGCAAGGCTGTACAATGTTCCAGACTCTGAAGTAGTTCATTATATAACTGTACCTGTTCAACCTGGAGTGCAATGGCCCTCCAGGACCAAGACTGGACACCCCTGTATGTTCGGACTGTATGCTTCCTGGGCACTGCATCCATCCAGTTCACCCATCTCCCTCACGTCTTGTTCTACTGGGTGTGGCACCATTTCCCAGGAGAAATGGGCAGATCTATATGGAAAGTTGTCATCGTCCCGTGGAGCCCTTTCCCTCTCCCACAGCAGTAATCAAACATGAGGTATTTGTATCTCTGTAGCATTTAGTGGTTGCAGGGCAGGGTTTGTGCCCCTCCTCCGTGTCTGATGCAGGCATTGGAATCTGTGCCCCATGAGCATGGCTCTCCTGCTGGCGTCTCAACTGCCGCTGCCAGCTGTATTTCTAAGTCGGCTCAGATTCTGCTTGCTGGATATCAGGCTATCGGCTTAGAGGATGTCTTAATTTTTTTTATGAAAAATAAAAGATGTCTTATGCATCTGGGCTGCCTATACCAGATGTTGAATACATTTCTCACTCTGTAATCCAATGTTCTTTTGCAGCTGTGGGGCTTAGCGCCAGGGAGTCTATATAATACAGTCAAACCTGTATGTAACGCAACCGACCAATCAAAGGACTATCTGAAATATGCCAGATTTATTAAGGTCTTTACGTCATGTTTTCACCATGTTTGTTGTTTTTGTATAAAGAGGAGTTCATATATGTATATGTTTTTACTATGGGAAACTTGTTAAAGGGGAGTTGCTAAAGCAATTCATACCAACTATATAATAAATGCTCTGTATATTAGACAAACAGCCAGACAGCCTAATGGCTTTCTTATTGCGCATATAAAATGAATTGGATAAGGAATTAAGAAATTGAATTGATGTCATGCAACCAGTGCTCCAACTGTGTTTCCGCGGGCAGCAAATGTAATCAGACTGTCTAGTTACATTTCTTTGTAACTAAACTGTATGAGTTACTGTGCAAAGTTTAGAACCCGTTTACCTGTTTGGAACCTACTTCTACCAAATGGAAGACAAAAGGAATACAGAGTTTCTCTTACAAGCAATGACAAAGTAGACCCACAATCACAAGCTAGGATATGAGGATTCTCAGCCAGGAGCAGTGCTTTCAGAGGGCGGCGCGTTGTCATGCATTGCTGCTTTTTTCATCTGTGTCCTGTTTGCATCCCGCAGCATAACCATCAACTTGTTTTCATTTAACTGCTGAAAATGTGCCTTTTCATTAATCACTTCCCCCTTAGCACGCTCTATTGCTAATTTCAAACTGGAAGGTACCATCTCAACCACACGGGGGGGGGGGGGGGGGGGGTTAAAATTGGAGAATTGCTTTGATGCCTGTAATCTCTTTAATTTCCCATGTGGAAAGTATTATTGCAAATAAAATCAATTGAAGTATGTCATATTAAATAACTGCTTTATTTTGTTGTTTCAGATGCATTTAGGATTGTGAGTTCCTTTGTTCTTCTTGTTGCTCAGGTATTATACTTCGGTCTCGTGGTGATGGGTTCTCAGGCTGGTTATGAAGTCTCAAATCAGCCAGCATGTTGGCTTTCGAGCCTGCTGAAGCCTATCTGGGTGAAACTTTGCTTTGTTTTTATCTTTGTTATAATAATAATAATAATAATAATAATAATAATAATAATAATACAGAATGGAAATGTGATCTATGATCTAGGGGCATGGTGTTGCATCTCTATTTTCATCAATTGTGATTAATGTTGGGATATCTGGTGAACTGATCCCAGAGGTAGCACCCAATAATGGAAATTATTGTATTATAAAATAGTCTGTGTGTGATATTAGCTTCATGATCTGGGCTTTCCAGCCACTGAAATCACATGGAATTGAATTGCTTCCCTGTGTCGGTGAAGGATTTGGTGCTCTGGATTGATAATGGCAGGGGAAAGATCAGGGTTGTGCTGTACAGCTACAGCAATCAATATCAATATTACAGATCCTCACACACTCTGCCAGGGCCAAGATCAGAAATAACTGAAGCAGGCCCCAGTACTTGCTTTGTTGTTTTCCTTCACCTGCAGCATTTGATACTGTCGATCGTACCATTTTAATGGCTCGAACTGTGCTAAACTGCTTTAAATCATCTTATTAATAGATGGGATTTTGTTTCCTTGGGAGGTTCAGGATTATCTGCAATTACCTGGGTTTCCATTCTTGGTCCCATATTATTCTCTTTATACATTCTGCCTCTGGGGGAGACATTTCGTAAACACAGTGTACATTTTCACAGCTATGCTGATGACACACAGCTTTATATTTCTGTGAAACCTGGGGCTCCTTCTGCGGTCTATGATTTAATTGAGTCTCAATGATGTAAACATCTGGATGTCTCGAGATTTTTTGCAGTTAAACTCAGATGAGACAGAAGTTTTGATTCTAAGTTCTCAGGCAGCAACAATTGGAATTGGCCAATTCTCTAAAAAACAGAGCTGAGTAATTTTAATTCCACCATCAAAATCAGAGGCCAGAAATGTGGGGTTTATATTTGATTCTGATTTATGTTTTGAGGCTCATATTTGTAATGTGTATCATCTACGAAATATACCGACATGATTTAAGGTCGTCTGATTCTGGTCTTCTGTCCCTCCCAAAGATTAAGACAAAAAGGAAAAAAGACAGAGCTTTTCCTTATGAATCTCCCAGATTATGCAATAAACTGACATCTGACTTTAGCAATGCAGAGTCACATCATATTTTTAAATCAAGATTAAAAACAAAATGTGCCTCTCTTTTTATCGCTCTACAAATATTGATGCTTTTTTTTTGGTGTTTTGATTTATTTTACTTTAACCTTTTCATGCTCATCGTTTTTTTATTGTTTTAATTTATTTTATTGTAATTTATTTTGTTTTGATTGACTTGTAAAGCACTTTGAGATACTGTTGTATGAAAGGCGCTATATAAATAAATAAACGTATTTACTTACTTACTGCTTCTTCTCTGAAACTAGAGCGTGTCTGTTATAAATTGGGGCACAGCCGTGACACAGTTATACAGATACATTATGTAGGACAGAGGAAGTTAGCCTCATTTTGTCTTTTGTGAGCTGTATTTATTTTTATACTTTGTGGAGAGTCTGTTGAGAATTAAGAGCTCTGCTGACCTCAATTGGAAGAGCTGCTCCACTAGTTTAGTGGTAGAATTCTCATTCTAGTGTGCAGAATTCAAGCCACAGTAGCAGGTACAATCTGTGGTTTCATTACTGGTTATGCTGTTATCTATTTCCATCAATCTGGTGGACTTTCTTCACTCCTGAGAATGAGTTGCATTTCAGTCATCTAAATTTCTTCAGTTAAACATCTATTGCCATTCTCTGCCATGTGTATTAATGTGTTAGTTGATGTTCACTGTTCAGTGCTTAGAGCCAAGCAAGTCCCAACTTCGTTCCTGGGTGTTTGTAATTCTCATAATAGCTTTATATAAATAATTTTATAAATGTAATCCCCACTGCTGCCAAAACAGGACAGCGCTGTGAATGCAATGTTTCATCTCAGCAGGGCCTTCTGTTAACAGTGTCTAAATGCACTAAATCAACGAGTGCATTAATAGGCTGTACTGAAAAGCAATGCATGAATAATCAACCAGCTTTACTGTAAATAACTGTGGAAATGCTATGCTTGATACGTTGTTTCTACAAGGCGATGTGAGCACATTGAAATAAATCAGTACCTTTTTTTGGTTTATTAATTTATTTTTTTTATTAATAATGCATGAAAAGGGCCAGTTGTAAGATATTTGCCAGTCTTTTGTCTTATGGCCATAGACATGTCATTGTTTGGGATGATGATTCTCTGAATTGAAAAGGGCTTTCATTCTCAATGTTCCCCTTATTCTTATAGTATTCAAAACATGATACAAAACAGTTACAAAATCTCCTCCATGCTTTCATTGCTGGACTAAGTCCCTGTCCAGATGTAACTCCACACCCTGTATAGTTGACGATAGGCACATTACGTTACTGGTTCTGTGTCCCGTGTTGTCGGTATAGCAGTGTTATATTTTTAAACACAACGCTGACTCTTTTGCCATTTTGACGAACCACATCCGTGGTCGTAAATCAACTGGACAGTCCCTTTCTCATTATTTACTCAGGAGCGTTCGTCAGTTTCTGTCAGAGCACCAACATTGCTGCAATATTCGAACAAAATGAATCCCTAGCTGATATACCTATGATGTGTGAATAGAAGTCTTCAAACAAAAAAGAATAACTGCTGCGATGATGACTATATTGGACACAGCAACGCTAAAGTAATGTGTTTCTTGTAAACTTTGCATGGGGTTCTGTAACACTTTTACACATGCTGTGTGACTGCAGAGCTCCTATAAATATTGATCGATCAATAAAAAAGGAACACTGGCCATCTCTTCAAGGATATGAAAGACCCTGCTGTCCAATTTAGACACTCAGGGGTTTGCTGCACACACCTGAAATTGTTTTGATTAAGAAAATTGGAAGTGAAAATCGCTTACCTAAAAATGTTAATTTGCAAGCAGAAGACATCTGAATCGAGTTATTACTTGTGTTCCATAAATGTGGGGGGCTAGTATTCCATTTGTACTGTGGGGTCTCAAACTCCACAACTCCACCGCCCTCACCCTCAAACCTTACCTTTCCTGCAAACCCTCACTAACAATAGGTTGTATTAGCAAAGCCAGAACAGCTTTTTGGGCCCAAGCTATATTACCCTACAAAGCACACCTGCGTTGCATTCTCACAAGGGTAACCCTGTGCAAAGTTTTTAAAATTAAATAAAGCATTTTCCGTAAAATAGCCAATAAATGAGGACAATGCTTTATATAAATGAAGCCCATAGATAACTGAGGTTGTGCAAGAGAGATTCATTCGAAAATATTTCCAGCAAATACCCCCTGGCTCTGAGGCGGACCCCTGTGTATTCACTCCTAAATCAGGATAGATTTTAGAATCAATGCTTTCTCCATTGCGCTGCACTGCCTGTCAGAAGAAATATTTATGGGCTCAAACGACGTTAATTTAGAGCCAGAGATATAATGGTATTTATCACAGCAATACACAGCACCACACAGGGTTTAAAACCATTTTAATAAGGGTTATCAATATGAAGAGCCTTTTTAGAGTTAAAAGATTATAACAGGAGCAAGCAGTGTTAAGAGGACCCTGCACCCTGTCTCTTAAAGAGCTGTTCAGTCTCCTTGACCTTTCTTTTCTGGCTGAATGCAAAGGTACCAATTGAGCTAAACTTTATGTTGTTTCAGTCCACCAGGATTCCAGAGGTGAAAATGCATTACCCATTTCCTTATATAAATATTGCCATATGACATGGTAAAAGTATACCAAAGTGTAATAAACATGGTAAACCATAGAAAAACAGGTGGTTATATATCATGTCACATCAACCAATCACTGTTAAGAATATATTATTGTGGAAGCATGATACATTTTAAATTATTTTACAAATGTACCCATGTGCTGTGGCTGATGCCAGTTTCTGTTTTTTAAGTTCTTCTTCTTTGTGAACAGTTATTTTCCAGGGTACTGTATTGTACATCTTCAGAGTTTCCAGAGTAATAAGCTGGCAAGTGTGCAATATGATAGCAATTCTATCTCAGGAGAGTCCAGTTTACTCATCAAAAAACACTGTGTAATTGGCGCTCCATTAACCTTGAACAATTCACTCTTCCCCTTAGTACGTGCTGTTTTGTAAAATGCAATTGCATTTAGTTTACATATTTGAGAGCTTGCATTCAAAGCCTGCTAGAATCAAGGCAAAATGATCTGCAGTGTACCGGTAAGGTGTATCATCCTGGTTCAATAGACAAGCTGAACTGAATAATATATACTTAAACCTGGACTCCCTCCAAGGAAATTCTTACACTAGCTTGTATAATTAGGTCTTATTTATTATATGCTACTGTGGCCTGTGCTGTTTAAGACAGACACGTCTGTGTTAAAAGCCTCAAAGGTAAAATGAGTCAAGGCTTTCAGCGTTCTGCAATGTTAAACAGCTGCATGCTGTCTTAAATCCTGAATGAAAGAAATCAACAGATAATGGGTCCTGTTCCCACTTTGTTTAACCCTTTCTTGTATATTGACCTCATATTGGGATGTATAAAAAAAATATCTTCTAGTCTTTATATCTGGACATATAGAAAATACAAACGCATGAGGATCTCACATGAGGATGCAGTTTTTTCCCCAAATGGAAAAAAAAAAACAGCTTAATTAAAATTATGTTTATTATGTGTCCAAAACAACGTTCCAATATTTTATGCATGAAAGGATAAAGACATGTCTATGGTTTTATAAGGAGAACAAGCTCCAAACAGATGTTATGAATGTCAAACCTTGGACAGGTTACAAAAACAGACTTGCATATGATAATATTGGTGCGAAGATAATTATTTTCATATGCTTTATTTATTTCTTTATATTTTGCAGAACATCGAACTCGGAGGTCTCTTCAACAACTCCTCACCACAACATGTGCTGTCAATGTGAGTTTTTCACTGCGCCTCTGGTTCCTGGACAGGTCATTTTTTATACGTTGTGTTTCTTTGTGAATGCAGCAGAGATGTGCAGCTATGACTCTTATAAATGTTTACTACTGTAAATGTGCATGGAATTGTGCTGTTTCCCATGGCTGTACTACAGATTACCATGGTTTGCCTTTTTTTTTTATTGTGCTTTGCTATGCGCGCCTCGGCTTTTACAATGCTTAACTATGCTTTACAATGCTTTCGCTATGCTGTATTACACTTTGCTATGATTTTACTATGGGGAACCTTTATAAGGGGTAGGTATGTAGGGGCAGGTATTGACTTGCTTATTAAGGTACTGGGGAGAATGGAGTGTTTGGACTGGTGGTTATTTAAAGTTACGGGAGACAGTGCTGAAGAGCTGAGCATGGACTGTTTAGATTAGCACTCATTGCTGGGGTGCAGGGTGACAGCGCAGGAGAGCTGAGAATGGACTGTTTAGATTAGCGCTCATTGCTGGGGTGCAGGGTGACAGCTGAGAATGGACTGTTTTAGTACTTATGATGTGGCGTGAACGTGTCACCAATGTGTTGTATGTAAACAGACAGATGGCTTTAATCTCCAGTACTGACAGTAACTCCATATTCTTTTCCAGCAATATTTAATCCTTTTCCTTTCCTGTGGAAAACAAAATCTTGGAAAACAACATTAAAAATGGATTAAGGAGTCATTAAAAAAATAACTAACTCATTTAGTTCTCTGAATCCATGTGCAGTGGGTTGTGATAAAGTGTGGGTGGGAGAAGGGGGTCTCATGGAAATTGAAGCCAGGGAGAGGAGCATTTTCAAGCAGCTTAGGCATTATTATCCCACTTGAAAAACCTGACTTTTCAGTTTACAGCATAATTAGGTTTTCTGGTTATTCCATTGTACAGAAACTCTAGTGTTGAATTTCATTATTGTGTCAACCTTTTCCTTCATATAATATATATATAACTGTTTAAAGCTAATTAAGTGGCTCGTTAAGTTGAGTTGGTACAATGCAGTTACTATTGATACAAGCTTCAAATACAAACCAAGTGACATACAGTGCCATTGCAGTAGCACTACAAAGACAACACAGTGGTTATTTATCCAAAGGCAATGGTATTAGCCATTGCTACTATATGAACACAGGGAGCCACTGACACAAGGGTATGAACCAAAACATGCTGCTAATCTGTTATCAGTGATCCTGTTCTTTCTAGCTTGTCCCTCCAGCTGCTGTTGTCATTTTGCTTGACCTGGTGGCACCACTGTTATCTGTCGTGCACATTTAGTTGCATTGAAAGTGCAGAACATAGGCCTGCTAAGTGTTGTTACACTCCAATACCATAACAATGTGCTGTTCCTCTTACTTGGCTGTTTAGGGGTTATGTGTGAACACCAACGTCTACAGAAATGGTATCTCTTTGTGTAATGAAACCTGGTATGGATATCTATGGTTGTTTCCGTTCTTTCCAGTGGACAAATTGGAAGGGTGCTTTTGAGAGATTATGCTGTGGCACCTTGGCACTGGGTATTCTATGGTAAAGGCTAAGAAATGTGTAGTAGAGCAAACAAAAAGAATGGTAAAACACATAAGCAAAGTAAAAAAACAAAAAAAAACAGTGGTAAACTTTCATAAGAGTGGCATAATTCTATTTGTGTCCATCTAGGATCTGAAATACTCCAGAGTGTTCAGCTCCACTCGCTGTCTCAGTGTCCCTGTACTATCAATTATTTCAAAGCTGCGGGCCAGGGGACTGGGATTTTTATAGCTCTGCTGCCATTCGTCCAATCAGTTCTGCGTTAGCCGCGGTAAGACAGCCAAACAGCCAGGAGGCAGTGTGGCATCACTCTCCCTGATAGAAACCTTTAATGAGAGAAGTCATCCCCGCTCATTCCCTTCCACTGCTGGAGGGTTTGCTCGGAATCTTGAACCAGGAAAGAATTGTCCTCTGGCTAGGAAGAAGCTGTAAAGCATTAATACTAACGATTCTTCCTACTCAATGCGCTTACAAAACAGGAGCCAGTTAGTGAGAAGATAGAACCTATTGTGAACATCATTGCTGTTACAATATTATCACTCTGGTTGTGTACAGTCTCAGCAGTCTAGGACTCCTAGCTACAGGTTAAAGTATTGCCCTTGACCCACGCAAGGTAACAGCATTTGCAATATTTTTTGTGGGTGCATTAACATTGTCTATCTGTCCAAAAATTTACACAGCATGTTCACGCTGCTGCCCTGACAACTCCACATCAAATTCCATATTAAACTGTAGCACCTCTTCTATTGCTTCGTTACAGTTAGTTTTTAAGATTGGAAAATTACTGTACACTGCTTAAATATAAATGGGCATGAGGGCTGACTTGGACTGCAGGGTCTGTTTATGCACATATTTGAGGGAGGGGGAAGAACGAGAGGAGATGAGAAAGGCTTTGAGGAACGCTCAAACTTTTCTTTGAAGCTGGGAGTGGAACAGGGTCTGTACCAGGGAGCCTGCCTGCTGCTGAAGCTCTGCTTGCTGGGTTAGTTCAGACCGGCGCTCCCTTAGGAATGCACTGCTGGAGTTCAGTTTTCATTTAGTTTTATTTTTTTATATAGTAATACAAAAATATATATTTCTCTTAAATGAGGCTTAGAGCGCACCTTAAAGATTGGTGGTTAAAAGAGAGCATTGCTAATGGCCTACTAAATAGCCAATTCAAAGAGCTTTTAGCTGCACATGGGGGAAAATCGTATCATGCAATAAACACATCTGATTACACGTCATCAACAGTGAATACAGATCAAAAGTCCAGATTTGTTCTTTTGATTCGTACAATTGTATTTTCTAAAACCCTTTTTTCCCCCCTCAGCTAAAACTTAATTGAATTGGGACATAGTGGTTGTGGCTGAGGGACTTTAAGGTAGTGAGGCCTGGTGGTTAAACCTGGGACTGGCAGGCCTAGTCATTAGTTATCTGAGTTCATTTAGCCACCCAATGTAATAGCTATCTCTCGATAAAGTTAGCCACCCCCTCCCATTAAGGCAGCGAGCACCCCAGCATTACAGTGTAGACTCTCTGAGTCAGAAAGATGGATAGCAAAGGCAGTGACTGGAGACATGCAGAAGCTGTTATATAGTGTGGCTTACTATTGACTTGGCTTCTGTATCAATCCCCAAAGATGCTGGGTATGCTTAATGAGGCACTGGGACCGAGGCTGGCTCCTCTGTATGGCTGCCAATCTTTTCCTGTTCGGGATCACAGCTTCTGTCTCGGAGACACAGGCCTGTTGTATAAAAGTCTTATCAAGACATGTATCCGGTTGCCTTGGCAACTGCCATCCCATTGACAAACCTCTCATGGAGGTGGGGGAGGGATTGCCAGGACTGTGCAGTGAGCACCTTACCCACTTTTAGTGGATATTAGCTTCCATACAACACACATATGACAATTATTTGAGTCGATTTGTGGGCCCTGTAATTTGGAGAAAATTTCTTAATGGTTATGATCCTTTGTGGGGCTGAGGGGGTCCTGGACAAAACAAACAAACTTTGATTTCCTGCAATTTTTAATATTGCTATCAAAAACTGTTTGAGAAAAATGAAAGCAGATGTAGTGGATGAACTCAGTTGCCCACTAATGTTACAGGTTTTAGAAGATTGCATTATCTGGGTTATCTAAAGAGAATTAAATAGCTTTTCTGTAGTCCGTAGGCTCTGTAAATTGCAGTTCCATGTTGAAAACAGTTATCAGCATGTTACTGTTGTAGCTGGCCGTCATTCAGTTTGCATTGGTATGTAAATTGGTTGCTGTTTTTGAGCTTCATAATAATAACTATGAAAAAGATACAGGAGATTTCTGTACACCAAATTTGAAATAAAAGTGCAGCTTTGCCTCTTTCTTAATATATCAGTTTAGCACACATGGAAGTATTATAAATGGAAATATACAGTAAGTGAAATCCAAAATTGCCTACTAGGTACTACAGTTCACTGCTGAAATTCCAATTATATCATAATGGGCACAGTTTTCATTTCTGGTTGCAGCCATGCAAAGTGGCTCCAGTAGAACGTAGCATTTAGTTTCGCACGGTCTTGACTTGCAGAGAATAGAAAAGCGTGGGAAGTTTCCTTTTCTTTAAAGCGGGTCATGCCAGGGCTGTGCGGGTACTCCTAATAGGGATTGCCTTTCAGGAGTATTTATTATTTATTAAATGATATAATTATTAATCATTTTAAAATAATACTTGCATTGGTCAGTTTACGGCCTTGTATGGCAGTACAGCGGTAAAAATGTCCGTCCGTCTGTCCTCACGGCACTCTGCCAGCGCAAGCGGAGTCTCATTACAGTTTGAAGGCATGACAAGTTATAAAAATGAGTGCATCCTAACTAGAGCACCAAAACAATGAGATAGGAAACTCAGGAGGAATAAGAACTAAATACAACGAGCTCTCCATTATCCTGCCATGCTTTTCAAGGAAATATTTTCTAATGGAGACGAAATGACTGTGAGTGAAGATGGATATTTGGGCCAGTGTATAAATCTAGTACCAAGTCTCCGAATGATACAGCGCTCTCCAGTTGGGATAATTTTTCCAAGTGTATAGGAAACTCATGTATTACAGAACCACATTTGTGTAACCGGGGGATATTAAAAAAATATACAAATGTTACCCTAAAATATAAAGAAGTGTGCAAATCCATAAAAAAGGGTAACAGATAACTAATTGAATATGTATTTAGCAATAGCATATCTTTATATAACCTTGTATGTGTAAAGTCGTGTTCCACTGTGTACTGCCTTATTCCTCTAGGGTTTTGCTCCAATAAAAATCCTGACCATGCACACACAGTTTGAACTTCACAAGCACAAAGCATGAATCAACTTCAAAACAGGAAAGCATAGAAATGTATTCCCTTTCAGTCCCTCGCCCCCTTTGCCATCCCTCTCCCCTCCTCACTGTTGTCTGCTAGGTTCTAGATGATGCTGAGCAGAGAGGAGAGGGAGGGGAAGAAGGCAGAAGGGTTTGATTATTAAACAGTGAATTAGCTGTTTAAAGAGAAAATCACAAAATCAATCCAGGAACAAACAAAAGAAAAGAGCAACAAGAAACAGCACAGCTTTGAGATTAATAAAAAAAAAAAGTGTGTTTAAATTAGTAAGCACTAGCGCCATCTAGTGAACAGCAGTGTATTACCAGCAAACACAAAGCAATTGTTCACTAGGAGGCGCTGGTTCTTACTTCTCTAAAGATGCTAAAGAGCACAGTATTGGAGTAATTGCTATAGACACCACCCTGAATGATTCCAAACACCATATGCATGTTAGGTGACATTACAAATTCATAGATTTAATGTAGCTTCAAAATAGCAACACACTACAGCTGAATACAAAATCCTTCAGACTGAGAAATGTCACATAATACAGAGGGAGAGAGAGAGAGAGAGAGAGAGAGAGAGAGAGAGAGAGAGAGAGAGAGAGAGAGAGAGAGAGAGAGAGAGAGCGAGTGTGTCCTCTTATGTAGGTCAAGGTTACAGTGAGTGAGGGAGTCTGTAGGAAATTGAGTTCACAGAATGAAGAATACAGGAAACACACTGCTGGACTGGAATGAAAAGTAAATCAAGTAGTAAACGGGGCTTAGTTTGAGACATGCTATTCATTTAGCTGCTGCTAGGGCACTATAGGGCACACTTTAAAGGTGTGCTCTTTGTATACAAGGCTGTAGCCTTTTATTGTCTAAGCTGATTGCTTCTTGTGCTCCTGCCTTTCGCTCGATGGATGTTGACTATGCCATGGATCTGACTGTGCAACATGGAGAGCAAAAGAGCTTTCATTATTAAGATGTGTCACTCACTGCCTTGCAGTATTAAGCACCGTGAAAGTTTTTAAATCCAGATGGGAAATGAACCTGTTTGAATCAGCGTGCATTGTTTTAGATTGTAGATACTGGGTTTACAAAACATTAAGGTGGTCTGAAATTAGCATTTCACTTAATGTTTGAAACGGCAAATGCATAGTGAATCTCGCGTGATCACTTTTATGTTCTTGCAGTATTACCTGGTAAAGGCTTAGGAAAATGTAGTCTAATGCAATAATCAGTGTTTACAATGAATGCAGACCTTTGCTGGAGCCTGAGCTGTCTGTATCACAGCGATACACATCATAAATCAGCAAGGGAATTCATTCTCAACTTTTCCTGGTGATTGTCTTGTATCCAGATCACATTCCCTCCTCCACCTGTGCTGGTGCTCTGATTGAAATGAGTGGGGTATTGTGGGAATAGAAAACCAGAATTATTGCAGGAAGAAACAGGATTTGTATACACTGACGTGTTAAAGAGAACCTTTCTCCTGGGGAATGCTGAGAAATGTATTCCTCATGTGATTTATGTGTAAATAAAAAACAATTGGGACTAAGCTAAAAAAAAAATATGCTATGCGATGTGGACAGCGCGGGATACAGCAAAGGTAAAATAATGTGTTTCTTATTCACACTGCAGGTTGTTTTCTGTAACACCTTAAGCATGGGACTGTATTGCATTGGCGAGGAGGGACACACTGTTTAGTCATGTGTGGGTTGCTTATTCAGAATCAATGTGCATCCTCTAGTTATCAAACACCTCCAGAATGCTTTGAAATATTCAGAGATCTCCGAGCCCCTGTCTCTAGTCTAGCTTTCACACAGACAAGCCTGCACAAGACTTGACATATGAAATTATATGATGGGTATTTATGAGAGTCTCCATTATCACATGTTCTGCATAAGGTGAAATATTTGTCCTGCTGTCAGTCATTTATGAATGAATCACGCATTACTTTTTCAAAGCTGTCGAGTGGCTGTGTGAATTCCAAATAAAGCTTGAGTATTTGAAAAACAAGTCAGACTATTCTATTCTCCAGCACTGTCACAGAGCACCGTAATAATGAACATTATTCTAAACACTCCATTCTCAGCTCTCCAGCACTGTCAATATCCTGTACCGTAATAATGAACATTATTCTAAACACTCCATACCCTGTACTCAGGCGTTATTGAACATTCTCAGCTCTCCAGCACTGTCAATATCCTGTACCGTAATAATGAACATTATTCTAAACACTCCATTCTCAGCTCTCCAGCACTGTCAATACCCTGTACCGTAATAATGAACATTATTCTAAACACTCCATTCTCAGCTCTCCAGCACTGTCAATACCCTGTACCGTAATAATGAACATTATTCTAAACACTCCATTCTCAGCTCTCCAGCACTGTCAATACCCTGTACCGTAATAATGAACATTATTCTAAACACTGCATTCTCAGCTCTCCAGCACTGTCAATACCCTGTACCGTAATAATGAACATTATTCTAAACACTCCATTCTCAGCTCTCCAGCACTGTCAATATCCTGTACCGTAATAATGAACATTATTCTAAACACTGCATTCTCAGCTCTCCAGAAATGTGATTGTGAACCAGTTCTCTCCGTTCTCAGCTCTCCAGCATTGTCACTCAGCACCGTGACATTGATACTTTCCAGCAATGTCTGTGAACCAAATTTCTCCATTCTCAGCTCTCCAGCACTGTCATTACCTTCACCTTAACAATGACAATAAGTCTAATCTATCCATTCTCAGCTCTCCAGCACTGTCCCCCTGTGCGATAATGAGCACAGCAACACTATTCAAACTTTAACTTGAGTAGAATAACACCATCAAAGGAAAAAAGAGTGTGGAAAGTTCTCCTTTCCCCCTGTGTCCTCAGTGCTAAGCTGCTGATTTCGTTAAATAACTTATATTTCATGTTTTTTTTTCTTTAAATCTATGGAGATTGATTAAAACGAGGAGCCATCCATCTCTACAGAAACACAGTAAATTTATAGCAGCAAATATAGGGCAGAGGCAGACAGTAGCAGGCATTGAAGAGAGTAATTAGGACAAGGTTAGTGCAAGACATCCCGTCTTGTTAGATTCAGACACTACAGCAATTATATGCATGGTCACAAGTCAATTAGTCTGGGGTGCTGCTGGCGAGCTGCAGTGAAAAAAACTTTTAGAAACGGACGGATGCCATTCTGTGTTTTGTGTCCCTGTAAAAATGTACATTTCTTTTATTTCCATCTATAAAGCTTTTTCTAGATGGAGGTAGCCCCGCTGAGCGCTCCATCGCCCTTGTCGATCCACGTGGCTGTCCTAGAACCATGCTGTGACCTTTGTTTGATGTCTTCATTGCTCTAGTTACTGACACACTTTGCAGCCAGTGACAGGCTTTGACCCTGAAGCTTTGACATTGCTGTAGTAAAATGGCCTCGGAGGTGCAGGTGACCTGAAAGTAAGGTATGTGACCTGGGAGCTTTCTTAAACCTAGTATGGTACCATCATTTATTCAAATAAACAGTTTCTTCAATACAGTATAAGCAGAAGTACTTTGCAAGGTTATGTACGCCATGTAATCTGAATTGCTACTGAAAAATACTGTAGCTTCCAACTACAGTGATAGACAGAAAGAGATATTACTATAGTTTTGGCTCGTAAAAAAATAACCTTTTTGTTCTACCTTATTTTTCCTGGATGGGCACAGCCTCTGAAATTACTTCCAGTTTCTGCTGAGGATTTCACACAGGTAACCAGGGATTCAAACTAGTTTTTTTTAGAACGTGCAGGTTTTTTAGCTCGTTGATTTATATCTGACCTTTGGTCGTGCCTGTTTTTAACACACTCCCCTTGAAAGTAGTAAAAGGCTTTTTAAAAGAGTGATCATCTCAACTCACAAGCTGTAGGATTGATTACATTCAACAATGAATGAATAATGACTTCATTAGGGTCTCTTTAGTGGGTCCCCTAAAAACATCAACACACCCACTCAGAGTTCAATAAAGGGACATCAAATGTTCTATAGTCTTTCGTGCAACAGTAGCTTGAAAAGAAACACCATTGTGTATTATATATGTCTATTCATGTAATTATTCCTGGTAGATTGCATGTTTCAAAAGCATGCCATCAACACTGAGAATGTACCAGCCCTGAAGATAAACACTGCAAGACTAATTTCTCTGTTGAGAAAACAAACTCGACCCAAGAATGTTCTGTGGTGAATTGCAATCATGCAAAAGGATGCTTCATAAGTAAATGCATCTTCAATCAGTGTGCATGTAGAAGCTCTTATATAGTCCAAAGTTCTTTCTTACGGTAATAGTTTTGTAATATATATATATATATTTCTTTCTTTCTAGAAAATAACAGTGAAAAATTTGCATCTGGTTAATGTTGTTTTTGGATTACTCTTTGTGTGTCAATGATGCCCCTTGGTGGCTGCATTGGAGATTGTTGCTCCCTGCTTCCCCAGAGGCTGCCTCTCTGGCAAATACACTATGTCAGGTCACCCCCTGCACTGAACTGACAGATGGCAGCTCCCTTATAAACTCTGCCCAGCAGGCAAACCTACTTCATCGATCGATCAGGAGACAGGAAAACACAAAGAATCAATCAGGACAGTTTTCTATGTTATAGAAGGCTATTGCCTTTTCCACTGTTTGGAAATGATACCTTTAAAGGAGCAGAAAGAAGCGCTCTTTCTGTGAAAGTCTAAGGCTAATCTTCCTGCTTGCAGAAACCTACTCATTTTAATCTCGTGTTTGACTCATTTTAATCTCGTGTTTGATAAAGTATTCAGTACTGGGAAATGCTAGTGGTGGTATATTTGATATACTCGCCCAGCTTTTAGCATTTTGTGACCCCCATATAGAATATTGAAGTGGGTTCAAATGAAGATTTGTGGTGTTTTATAATTTGAAGGTCATTAATGAATACCTTCAAATTATAAGCCTGAGACCATAGGGCATTATTTGTTTTATTATTACTGAAGAACACACCCCAGCAATGCCATTATCACAATTATAACTGGATAGTTTTCCATCATTTATTACAGTAGATGTGTTGTACTGCAATCCACAACTTTAAATGCATTACTGCTGTGAGTTTTGGGGACCAGTTTTAAGGAGTTGACTATGAAATGATTATGATAAAAAAAGAAAATGTTGCAGAGCGTGTATAAAACATGCTAAAGCTCAAAGAGGTTTGGTAAAGTAATAATAATAATAATAATAATAATAATAATAATAATAATAATAATAATAATAATAAATGCATCATTACCAGGCAAATATATCATGGAAAACTGGTTGAAGAAATGAGGCATCCTCCTAGCCTTTATACATTAAAACTGGCAATAATGTGCATTCTTGTGTAGTGTGAATCCATTCCAGTTTTTTCAGCCAGCCCAGAGCAAGGCATAAAATGATACAGGGGGGGGGGTGGCTCCATAGCGAGGAATGAGACAGGCTCTTAAAAAACAGGACAACTGCCGTAAGCAGGAAGGAATTGAATGTCCTCTTTGGGTGTAGTACAGCCTGCTTTTTGGCTTTGACAGCAAACGATGGAACACGGTGGGACACACGTGCAGGTACACAGCAACAAGTGGCCATGCCATCTTACCATCCATCTGATCAATAAAAACAACTCTGTTCTGTCATTGTATGATACGCTGGGGGAATCTGAAGAGCAGTCCTCAAAGCAAAGGTACCAAGATTATTATTATAAACGAATTCGACATTCGTCTTAAGATGTGCTTAATATTTAACACAGGGCGTCTATGCACAGGTTTGTTTGTCAATCGTTATTTAAAGGAGTTAATCATACGTTATTTAATTTAATTTGGTATTTGTTACACAGTTCTCAGCAACATTCTAGTGACAGTGTCAGGAACATTAAATTGTTTTGAAAAACAGAATTATTTAAAAGGGATCAGTATTAATATGATGATGCCTACGGAGAACTGTGTCAGAAATGCAAATTACTTTTAACTGGTGATTAAAGAAAGATAAATCGCTATGCAATTAAACTGCATTTAATAAACATGCAGGTGAAGACTTTTTAATTAAAAAGCCATGTTGAAAATGCTATCCACCCATTGCATATTAATGACTGTTGACTGATTTTTTAGGCTGCTAATTAAATGTCATTAACTGCATTACTCCTACAGTATGCTGTTTGGGGGTTTTGACTGAATTATTTTAGACTCTGTTAATCGTCTAACAAACAACTCCACATCATCTGTGGATTACACTGAAGCAGCGTTCCAAAACAAGTAGCACTGAAATAAAACTGGTACCCCTGTACACCTGCTCGTGACAGCATGTAGTATGATGCTGAGCACTGTTTCCTACTCTGGCAATTTATTTCACATTGTAAGACAATGGGATATTTATTTGTTTTTATTTTTATTTATTTTTTAATTTACACTGTTAACAATCGTTAACAACTAGCTTACTAACATATTAATGAAGCTTGTTCATGTTTTTGTTAATGGTTGTTTAATATATAGCTGTAAACGAATCGATCATTGAATTGGGGTTAAATTTGCATTAAAGATGCTTCTTTAGTAAAGCAAATAAGATCATGTTTTATTATACCTTTACGAATACATTTAAAAAGGGCCATTAAAAAATAAAATGTGACTGATAATTGAACAATAGTGCAATTACAATAAGCCACCAGGTCGTGCTTAGTAAAAATATCCTGTTCAGAATTATACTTCAAGTGTATTTAGCCACAGTGTTTCCTTGGTGTAAATGGTGCTTTCTGTAAGTAAGTAAATAAATAAATTAACATAAATAAAGATTATTTATAGATTACCAATACATTACTAACAGGCAGGCTGTATTACACATCAAGGTTTTTGTTTTCATCTAACTAGCGGTTTTATTGAAAAGCTACATCATTCGTTTAATGGGGTCATAAAAAGAAAGCTCTCCCGCTGATCAGATCCGCGAGGCATGAAGCTTTGAACAGCCTGGGGTAAATCGATCAGTCCTTCTCCTCCCCTGCTAGAAGTCAGTCTCAGCCTCCTGTTCAAATCGCTCCCTCGGCCACTCTGAAAGATCAAGGACTTGTCAGCCCTTTGACGGCTGCTTTGTGCCACCCTTGTGGACATGCTCTTTGAATGGCACATACAGGACATCACACCATTCTCAGCTCTACAGCGCTGTTACAGTGTAGATTAACGAGGAGAACTATTCTGAATATCCCATTCTCGGCTCTCCATTACACTGCATATTAATATGAGCTCTAGTCTAAACACCCCATTCTCAGTTTTTTAACACAGTCCCCTGAAATAATGATCTGTAGTCTCCACACTCCATTCTCAACTGTCTGTCGTTGTCACCGAGCACCTTGTTAATACTTCTCCCTCTGAAGTCCCTTAGACAGTCCTCACATAGCTCCAGATGAATTAGCTCCAGAGACTCTGTGCTGATGTTCATCACTAAATTACATATTGCCCCAGTACAACACAGACCTGCAGTGAAGACTGACAGCCCTGGTGACACAGGTAGGCAGGTAGATGGCAAGACAGCTAGACCTACAGGCTATGAATAAATACTGCATCGCCTCAGATTTTTCAGACATTTTTCTTAAAAACTATTACCGTAAAAATACAGTTGAACTGTCACAGCTTCTTCTTTCCAATATTGTGTAGAAAACAGTGGGATGTCACAATGTGTTTAATCTATTGCAGAGACTTGCACCAGAGACCTTACCAGCTAGGCCCCCGGTGAACTCAGGCAGACACCTGCAGAGCTGGCAGGCTGGTAGCTCACTGACATCCACTCTCGAGTCCCTGGCTGTAAAAGAGAAAACAGGCTCATCGTGGGATCGGAGGGTTAGGGTTGTGGGATTGGAGGACACCCACTGAACCTTCAGTTTTCTTGAGCTGTGTGTGCGGAAAAATGGGGAGAAAATCGGGTAAATTAATTAAGCACACTAAATTAAAAAAAAAATAATAATAATTTGTTCAGGAACACATATTTGGGTCGCTGCTTGTTTTACTGTAGGGTCTTCTAGGAGAGTTGTGAGGTCTTTGGATTCTGTAGCCCCCCTCAATTAAACCTGCAAATCCTTTCATACACTTGCCCTTAAATTAGCTGTGAATAGAAAGTGGTTGAGGATCTGCCTGGGGAAGTGTGTGTGTTTCGGTTTATCCTGCAAGAGGCTCTGAATAAGACAGCTATCGGACAGCCTGAGCCCCGCGTTTGTGACAGCTGATGTTAACTCCGTCAGACAGAAACGCTAAATACAGAAGTCATTGGGTTTTTGAGGAAGGAACCCTGTTATCGCTTCAGGAGATTTGTTTCAAAATCACGAAAGCCATTCGAGTCTGGGTGGCAGTCAGAGAAGTGATGTTTCCGTCTCGCGTCTCCACTGATCGAAGTATTATGCTTTGCCTCAAGTGTAGATTTCAAAAGGATGCTTTTACATCGCCAGATCCAGTCTGATTGCAGAAATTAAACTTTATAGTTCAAGGGAATAAGAACAATAAGTCATCCTCCACTGCTGTCAGTTCCACAATTTTCCCAGTTATTTATGATTTTATCCCTGTGCTGCACCTGCCTTGTGGACGGATGGTCAGAAAGACAGACAGACAGACACAGACGACTCCAGTCTCCAGCTGTTAGTTGCTCCTATCCTTCTCTGGCACTGAATCCATCCATCAAAGTCTCCCTCTAGATGCAGCACTTTGCCTCTCTGGTGCTGGTGACACTTTGAATCAAATCCTCAACAGCAGATGGGAGCCTTTGGAAAGTGGTTGCCAGGGAAAAATTCCCTTCAAGGAAAGCTCAGCACAAGTTGCTGAGCTGGAAGTAAGAGTAATTATCTGCCTCGGCTGGGTATAGGAGTCAAAGAGAAGTAGGTTGTGTGTGTGCTTGTGTGGTGCACTGCAGTCTGCAACTGCCCCTGATCTGATCACTATTGATCATTATACAGTACCCTGCTCCGAACCTGCTTCCAGCCAGCTTTGGTCATTATACAGTACCCTGCTCCGAACCTGCTTCCAGCCAGGGTTGGTCATTCTTGCCAGTAGCCATAGCCAGTAGATGGGCTGGAGACCAAGTATGACGCATTTAGACTAGGGTTCATTATTAAGGTGCAGGTGGCAATGCTGCAGTGCTGAGAATGGAAAGTGCTCATTATTATTACAGCGCAAGGTGACAGAGCCAGAACAGATAATGGAGTTTTAAGGTGCAGGGTGACAGTAACAGAGACCTGACGGTAACACTCTGCTGTTAGGCTGTTTAGAAACTTAACTAATAACTCTCTCTGGACAGCAGTTTGCAATGGCTCTGTTCTGTCAATGGATATTCATCTACTCCAATAACTCTGCGACAACTGTCCTCGGAATTCTCCAGATCAAAGCCCTACAGGGGATACTCCAGCTGGAATCTGTAAAAGAAGAGATACAAGCATCACAGATGGAAAACATTTCTGGAGATACAGCATGTTATATAAATATCATGCTTCTATTTCACTCTTACGCTGAATGATTACCAGCCCTATTTTGATTAGTTTGAGGGATCTGCCATAATATAGTGTCAGTCAACATTTTTGTTATGCTGAAAAATGAAACACTACAGGATGATATATTCCGAGTATCTGTATAAATTGAACAAATATGCATATTCATATATTTTAATACAATCAGCCCATTGTACATATGAGTATGCATTAGTTTTCAACACTGAGCTTGTGTCATGTAAATGTATGTATATGGCAAAATACCAATTACCTGCATTAAATTATTAAAAGAGGAGAGGCCCCTGGGGCTTTCATAGTTAAACTGGGAGAGTTTTATGTTGAGATCATAGCAATTGCTGGTGGCCTAGTTCCATTGTAGAGTGTTTTATGAAAAGATTATGGAGATACCTCTCTGCTGTTTAAGGGTATATTAAACTTTGACAGGCATGATCAATATTACCATCAACTCCCTGCAGGCTGCTGGAGGAGCAGAATGCCAGTCAGCCACAGAGTGAGACAGACCATAACTCTCTCCTCCTGGTCAATGTGGAACAAACACATCAGACCTCTCCATGATTGAAATGCATGATGACGACATTTGTTTAAATGGGTTGCTAGGTTTCTTTTCCAGTCTACTCTGTAACTGTAGGGCTGTTGGTGCTATCATTCCCTCTCTGTTCCTTTCTTTCAGGATTAGCCCATCCCGGCTCTATTCTCTTCCGTGGCTGGGACCATGGTGTTTTAAAAGGGATTCTCGTCGACCATGAAAGGGTTAGGAGCCAACCGCAGCCGCCACCTGTCCGACAGCTGCGATCCGTCCGCGGGCCACCAGGAACTCATGTACCCCTCATCAGCGGACCCTCGCAGCCCCTACCTGCTGAGCCCGAACATGGACCACTATGGGGGATTGGATGCCTCACACCACTTCCCCCCTCCCACCCCCAGCTCCCTGACATCAGACTACCTGCTGCCTCTCAACAACCAGCTCTCCAACAGCAGCACCTTCCCACGGATCCACTACAACCCCCACTTTGACACTCGGCAGCCAGACCTGACCCCGGGAGGAGGCAGCATCGGAGGCATCAGCACCGGCACAACTCTGGCCACCTCCATGTCTATGGGCATGGCCGGGAGAGGCACGGCTGGTAGAAGCATGATCACCAGTGGCTCGGCGACCATCTCGGCAGGGAGCAAGATGAACCGGCTGCCAGCCAACCTGTTGGACCAGTTTGAGAAGCAGCTACCCATCCACCGGGATGGCTTCAGCACACTACAGTTCCACCGTGGAGCGGCTTCCAAGCAGCGCAGCGACAGCCCGGGCCGCATCCGCTACCTGGTGAACTCTGTCCAAAAGCTGTTCGCCAAGTCTCAGTCCCTGGAAGGCTCTGCCAAGGGCAGCGTCAATGGGCGCTTCTCCAACAGCAGTGGCAGCGAGGACCCCAAACATAACCGGCGCAGCAAGAGCAAGGACCGGGCCAAGACGGAGAGCAGCAAGCAGCGGGTGAGCTCCAACATATCAGGCTTCTGGAGCTCCGACGATAACCTCGACGGGGACGCCAGCAGCTACCGCCATCCCACAGCACCTATGACTCTTGGAAGGTGCCAGACGGACAACCAGGGGCCGTCCAAGTACTTCATGCATGCTTACAACACCATCAGTGAGCACACGCTCAAGACCTCCAAGAGCAGCAATGACCTCAAGTTCCAAGCCTGCCCTACCCTGCCGGGGCCTGGAGAAGGTGGAGGTGGGGGAGTGGAGGACAGCAAGCATATGAAGCGTGGCTCATGGTCCACACTTACACTCAGCCAGGCACAGCAGGTCTGCCAAAAGGGCTCGGCCACCATCGACAGAACCCGGCTCAAGTCCAAGTCCTGTCACCAAGACCTGGCCTGTCAATACCTGAAGGTAAGTCAGAGGACCTGTGTGTGGTGCTCACTGGTGTATGTCCAAGTACAGAGTGCAGATGATTATTTCATTTCTCTGTCATCAACATGGTCACAGATCAAAGACATTCATGTTTCGTGTTGTAGTACTGAGAGAGTGACCTGCCATGGTAACTGTCTGAGAGATTGACCTGACATGGTAACTGTGATTTAGTTGGCATCCTCACAGGTGCCTGCAGGGCTGCTGAACAGCACACTATCACGGGACCGGGCCGGTGGCTCCAGCCAGATCCCCTGCCGACGGATGCGCAGCGGCAGCTATATCAAGGCAATGGCGGACGAAGACAGTGAGGACTCTGAGGGGAGCCCCAAGCCCTCCCCAAAAACCGCTGCCCGCAGACAGAGCTATCTGAAGGCTACGCAGCAGTCCCTGAGCGAGCAGCTCCCCCCACGCAAGTACGAACCTTTATTTTGATTACTCCACACGAGACACACAGACATGCACTCAATCTTTCCGAGACACACACTGACAGGCATGCACTCACTCTCATGAGACACACACTGCGATGCACATGCAGACACCTCCACACTCTCTAGTACCCAACATCACGGGTTCTCAAACCCGGTTCTGGGGACCCCCTGTGTTTGCTGGTTTTCATTCCAACTGAGCTCTCAATTACTTAACTAAACCCTTCAATGAACTAATAACTCACTTAATTAGACATTTTAAATTGTTTTCAGCTCTTAAACAGTTGGAGAGTTCAAGTTACTTATAAAATGTTATAGCTAACTTGAAATCTGCAGGTGTTTAAAACAAGAAATAAGGTCTAGTTAAGCAAATAATCTGTTTAATTAAGGGTATAGTTAAGTGACTGAGAGCTCAGTTGGAATGAAAACCAGCAGACACAGGGGGTTCCCAGGACCAGGTTTGAGAAGCCCTGCTTTACATGCTCAATGACACCCACATGCACACAGATACCCATGCATACTGACTTGGGCCCACACACTCACACTCCCGCAGAAATACAGAGACACATTTTTGCCTCTGATCGACGCCTTGCCCTTCTAAATTTCATGAATGTTTTTATTCCACACAAGCAGCACAAAGTGATCAACTGTTCTATATGGAGACTCCTTACTTTTTGGTGATTTTATTATTGATTATGAAAGGCGAGGGTGATGAAGACCACTGGTGTTATGTAAGCTTCTTCAAAAAGTTACACCAAATTCCTGGGCTGGTCAGACCACCGCTCTGTGCTCCTGCTTTTTATTGCTGCGAACCAATGTGTTCTAGAACATGGTAGGGTACTGAAGTGTGATGGTCTTTGCTGCCCTTTCAAATTTATATTGAGAGTTCACTCACTAGATGGCAGTGTTTACTCAAGAACTTGCCAGCTTACCTGGCAGCTCCCAGACTCGCCACAGCTCCGGAGGAAATTGCACGATCTATAACTGGGTATATCTTCCCAACAAGCTTTCCGTGGCGTCTCACAGCCAAACATGTGTCTCTCCGCAAAACAAAACGTGTGTCCCCACAGATCCCTGGGCAGCATGTGCTTACAAAGGGATATCGAGGTGCTGTGGTCACCCCAACAGAGCGGGATCTTGCTCTACAGCAGGTCAGTGGCCACTGGGGGGTCTCTAGCTTGATAAGGCTCTGTCACTTCACAAAATGGATGTCAACTTACACCAATCTCTCACTTGCTTAAAGCTAAAACATTCAGCCACCCGACTCTTCCATTGTTTGATTGCTGTCCTGCTTTCATTGAGCCTAGGCTGATTTTGTATGTTGCCATATGTACTGATCACACGTATGCATAGATGCACATTAAGAACTTGTAAAAGGAATCTAGGAATCAAGGATTCGGTTCCCTTTATATAGAATCAACCCAATGCTTTTGGAAAGATCTGTGCATTAAGATCATTTGTAGCAGTGTTGAAAACGTGTTGTTTTATTTACTAGTATGTATCCTTTTATGTAAGTGAAATGTGAAAGGAGTGCTTTGTATTTGAAAAAATACACACAGTGCAATCTGGCCAAAAATGTCAGTTCCAAAAAAACACTTTTTGTGCAAAATGTGCATTGCATGTGTTTCAGAAAATCAAGGGGTTATCTTGAATGATGTAAACTGTAGCGGATCCTAATGCTGCCACCACTTAAGTCTGTATTAATTCCAATTGATTTATCAGCCCCCCCCCCCCTGAACAATACAAATACGATGAAAATAGGTTCATGATAGAGCAGTGTATTATAATCTGCTATTGTTTAGACCATAAAAATAACCCAAGTCCCGTCTGTGTAATACTTTGTGTTTAAATTACAGGTTTCTTATATTTATATTACAGGTACTTTAACTGCAATGAGCACAGTGGAATGGAAATAATTGAAACTCATGCTGATCTACCGCTTGATAAAGAAACTAGCATATGTATAGTATTTTCTAGTGTACTGTAGAATTTTTATCATTACTGTAATAGCAAACACTTGACTAGCTGAAAAACAGTGCTAGATTTCTTAATATAGTATTTTTGGAAGCAGAAGGCAAAACAATCAAGTCCGAGGGAGATTGAGCAAACGCTGGGAGTTGGACAGTGCTAGTTATGGCAGGTTGTGGCACAAAGCTTTTTCCCAGTTCTATGGCGACAATCAACTTTCCAGAAGTCCAGTCTGCATAGTATGAGTTTTAAAGCAAAAGCTTATGAAATGTTCACACTCTCCGTCTCCCCACAGCTGTCTCCCTTCTCTGAGGGAGATGTCAAACAATCGCAGCCTGGATAACCTGGACTGTATCGGGGTCCCATCAGGATCCACCTACCAGTGCTGGGAAGATGAGGATTTCAGCCAGGCCAGCAACACTTTGGGCAAGAACAGCTGCATCAGCCAGGTGTGTGTCGCAGAGAGCATGGATGCTGCCATGTACTGAGCACTATAATGAGCAACGAAGCATTCCCAGCTCCCCTACAATAGGAGAGACACGCAGACAGGGCTTCAATAAGCCTCTGCTGTATCAATGTTATACTGGTACTAAGTCATTCACTGAAAATAGATAGCAGGGAATGAGTTCCTGGGATTAGGAGTGGTGGGAGGAGCAGAAAACTGGAGCAGTTACTCATTTGAATGCCAATTATTTCATTCTAAAAGTTATTTAAAATGAAACATGCACATACATTATCAGGTATAGGTATAGTCTGATACTGCTATGAGCTGGCATGGGCACATTTCAGGCTCAGTACGCACATGTTGGCAACTCTGGTGTACATTGCGGCTGCTTCATATGAACTCATTTCCTGCAGTTATGATAAAATAACTTATTTTTTTCAGAGCTATAATATTTCTGTATCTATTTTTAATGGATGATTTAGTACCATTTAAACATTGATTGAACGGACTGTTTGTGTGTCTGATCACCTACTATACAGCAGTGTGTGATCGGATTCCTACTAAAGACATTTTTTTACCTCCTAAGTTCTCTTATTGGTCAGTGCAGTGAGCCAATAAGGAGCCATATGGTCTAATTAATAGGTTTCACAACTTGACAATGGCAGGATATTGACTAGCCAACTATTGCTGGTTAGTTCAATTCAGTACACCCCAATACATTGTTTCTGGAAGTTGTGATCAGGCAAGGCTTTTGGTGTTTCATCAGAACCTGTTGGAACCTCAAAACCTGTTGCTGCTCTCCCATCCTGATGGACCTAAAGAGTTAGATTGTGAAGGGTGCGTTGAAATTAAATCTGGAGGGAGTGTTTTAACACTTCACTTACTGAGCCACTCTGCTCCAGATAGACCATTCCTCACATTTTCATCATCTTCATCCACCCTGCTTGGCAAACAGTCAACACTGCCATGAGAACGAAAGTAAATTGTGATCCTAGGGCACAGATCTGCTAGCTGGATCGATAACGGAGCACCCTGATCAAAAGATTATGTCGATGTTTTCCTCACAGGGAGAATTATGTGAATCAATATCATTGCTGTGAGTAAACCTTCCCACTGACCACTCTAAAGCTACTACTGAGGACAATGATGTCAATCTACTTTAAATGACCTCACACCTTTCTTTTTAAAGCCTACTCTTCTGCCTCAGAGAGGAGGTTGGTTACCCCAAGCAGTAAACGCCCTGCAGTAACTCAGAGATAGCCATTTGTTTCCGATAGCTGTCCTTCCTGCTGTAGTGTATACAACTCTTGTACTGCTGGGGAGTGGCTACAGAAATAGATCATATTCTGTATTGCTTTTATTATACAAGCTCTCAATATTAGTGGTTATTTTATTATAGTGTGTCCTACCCAAGCTGTAGACCGTATTACAGCCAGCGTACTTAATTATGCATTCAAGTACAGTAGGCAAGCATTTTCCAGCTAATCCCCTCAACTGTGTTGCGTGTCTGCTGCTTCTTGTGTTGAGTGGCTCTTGTGATAACACTGGCTACATTGAGCTGCAGAATCATTCACCTACTTAACTTTCTTACCCTTTTATCCCACTTCTTATTCACCATGCTAAGATCCACTTTCTGCACCTTCTTGTATGGCCTCAAAAAAGGGTGTTTATTCAGCTGGGGTGTGACAAAAGGGGGACAACTTTCTCAAGGACCCACATGACAGTTCAATGTGTCAATCTCAAGCTGTTTTACTCAGATGTATTGGCCTGCTTGGAGAGGGTCAGTGTGGGCGAGAAGTGTCGAGCAGCCAGCACTGAAGACTGAAGTCCTCAATTTACCTACAGAAAAGATACAGTAAAGAGTGACATACTGTTAGTGTGAATGTGTATGACAGTTCAGATTCTAAGGGTTTTGTTCGTGTGTGTGTGTGAAGATAACTGGCATTCGAATGGCCCTGTGGTGTATGTATTGGCTGAACAATCCTCCCTATCCAGTAACGTTGGTTGCAGCAGGAAAGATCAGAAAGGTTTGAGTGTTGGATGGTCCCCAAGTTCTGATCTGAACCTGCGTTGTGTGTTGCAGGTGCAGCAGCTGGAGGTCCACAGTCAATACGAAGAAATGTGTGAGTCAGTCTTCAGTGAAATGGACTCCCAGGCAGTGCAGGTCCTGGACTTGCCCCTGCCCACCTGTTTCCGATCCCGGAGCCACAGCTACCTGCGTGCCATCCAGGCAGGCTGCTCCCAGGATGATGACATGACCTCCATCAGCTCCGAGTCGCCCCCGCCCATCTCCACTGTCCGCACCTTCAGCACCAGCACCAGTGAGTACCAGGGCGTGAGCTCCGGGGAGGGAGGGGCGCTGTAATCCCAATACAGCTCATCAATGATCTGTCTGTTTACTCCTTTTTACTGCTTGTTGGATTTCGGACACTTTTGAGAACTGACAGTTTGTCTTAAAGGTTTTTCTTTCTGGTACAAAAAAAAAATTGCTTTGGAGACACTTCAAAATACAGGTCCATTGTTAAATGCCATTACCATTTCCAAATATTTACTACATGCACTCGATTCTGAGTATGGAACTTCATAGTTTGACAACATATATATATATATTATATTTTTTTTTTTTTTTTTCCTGATCAGATCACTTTGCATGTACATGTATTAAATAACGCAAAAATAGTGCATGTATAGTGTAGCTGCAGTGTAGTTAATGTACCTGTATTTTGAAGTATAACTTCTTTAGAGCAATTTAAAAGTCTGTGCTGTGGTGTAAAATGCAAATGGTAGCACTTAAAGTCCAAGCAGACCTGCAGGGAAATTTTACATAAATCTGAGGATACATGTTCTGATTGTGTTTGAAAATGCTAACTTGTACCCTTAAAAGCCTTTCTCATTCACTGAAACGTGTTTGTCTTGTAAAATGTTCCTTAAAATTAAAGACTCACTGCTTGAGATGTTGTTATTTATTTGTTTGTTTAATTAAAGTAGCATGTCACTGTGGGTATTTGGATTTAAAATAGGATTTATCTCTGAAAACGTATGTTGAGCCTTAATTGTAAAGCTTATTATTCTTTTGATTGGTGTTCAAAGATAATAACGACTAATATTCATACAGTGCTCTTTATTTCGCTGACTTCCACATCACAAAATCTTTAAGTATCTTGAACTGAATTACTGAAGTGCCCTCAAAATACTTGTACCAACATGGCCTTATGCAAATTAACTGAATACGCAAATTATGAAATCATGAAATAACCAGGGAGACCTCTATATGTTTTGGGTCTGTAATCAACTGGGGCATTATCCCCAAACACATTTATCACACCTCACTATTCTTATTGCCAGCAGTCTTCTTAGGTAAATGAACCAGTTTGATTTTCCTTTCCACAAAAAAAGCGTGCATATTCCACTTTGGAGACATGCATTTATTTCTTTTGAATTGTTTTCCGGCTGTGTGGGGACATTGGCTACAGTCAGGCATGATTTGATGTCATCATTTAGTCCTTGGCTGTGTCTGGGAGTCCTTGGGCCTCTCTCAAGCAGAGATTGGTCAGAAATGTTTAGTGGTTTTAGAATAAAGGGGTTAAGTTGAGACCACCAGGCTCAAACTCAGGTGTCCAGAGATCAAAGTAGAAGGCATGAGTAAATGCATCTGTTGCATCAACTAGCACCTTGTGTATCTGTAGTGCTCATGTTTATGCAAATGGTGAAGGTAAGTGATCTGGTTGAGTAGCAGTTTGCGATCCTATTTTAAACCTTGATGCTGAACACCTGCAGAGAGGAAGCGATGGATTGAGCAGGTGTGTGACATCACCAGGGAAAGTGCTCCAGCGCTGCCTAATGTGTTGTGACAGTTTCCCACTGAGATATTCCTCTCTGCACACACTGACCTAGATTCCTTTAGCAGAATGACTTTTCTGTGAGTGAGAGGGCAAACATAGATCCAGCTTGTCAGAGCCAGCCTGTTAAAAAAAAAAATAAAAACCCAACGATTTAAAAACAGGCAGAGACTGCCCTCACACAAGGTTACCATGGGGAATTTGCATGGCAGTTCTGGAGTTTACTATACTGTTACCGTGGTTTTAATTTGATCAAATATGCTAAAGTGTCTTAAACTCCAGAGGTTATGGGGTTACAAAGGAAACATGGCATTTTAATAGGACTAGCTTTTAAATACATAACAAAAATATTCTCTAGCACTAAAGTAATCATCAGCGAGTTCAGTTTTGCCTCTGGCTGTATGCTTTGAAAGAGATGGCAGGCAAAGTTAGGGTAATGGTGCAATGTTCATGCTTTAAGCTAACCAGTCCACTGCAATTAAAATACATTTTCACTGTCCCTAGTGGGAAAGTCCTTGTTTAACGAGCTTGTCTACAATTGGGATCACTGTTTGAAAAAAGGGTCTTCCTCTCAATGTTTCAGTTAACTATTTATTCACTATTTTTCAAACAAAATTATTTTTTAGCTGTCATATATCTTACATATATTTTAACCGGTGGATTCAGTAATTTGTGCTTAATAGCTGATGCAAAGAGTTAGTGGAACAAAACCTCCAGCATCAAATTCCTTTCATTACACCATATTAGGGCCCGAGTGATGGAGCCATGCTTCTGAATTGCTACTTCATTGAAGGGTGCTCCTTTAACAGTTTTTGTGCTTGAAAGCTCTTCCCGTCCCGCTTGGCTATTGCAGCCAGAGTCAACGAGTAGCTTAGTCTCCTGCCCTTGAACAGAGGCAGGAACCGAAGGGGTTTGAAGAGGAGGCTCAGACTTGGTTGTAAATTGGAACAGTGAGTTTGAATCCAAGGAAACCTTTCTGTTTGTTTGTACAGGTCTTTGAAAACAGTCACAGGGTGGGGAGGCTAGCTTTGTGTGTGTGTGTGAGCATGTGTGAATGGGGTTCCGTGTTTATGAATGGAGAATGGTGGATCCCTGTGTTTGCTTATTCCTGCTGTAGTTTCTTTGTGGTAAAGGGACAGAAGGCTCTGTCAGCTGCTGGTGTGAGAGCCAGGTGCTCTGTTCTTTCGCCTGCTTCTTATTCATCAGGGGGAAGTTGAAGTTAGTGCTTTAGTACCTAGTAAGCATGCTGTGTGTTTTTGTTTCTTTTGGCATCTTTGTTGTCTACGACGGGGGGAAGTGAAAGCTTACTCTTTTGTTTGTGGCTTACACGTATGTGCTGTTTTTTTGTGTCCAGCATCTCTGCTTATATTTCTTAATTTCCATTTTATTGTTTTGCTACAACATGCCTTTCTTTGATTTTTCTGTGTGCAAAATCTAATTCTCTGTCCAGCTGTCTTGTTTGTGTTTGTGTTGATTTATTTTATTTCGGGTAACAAAAAAAAAAAAAAAAATTATCTTGCATGACAGTAAAAGAAATTTGAATATATGTAAATCAAGTACTGTTCCTATTCATTATTCCAAGCTTGGGTTTGTGTTAAGTAATTTCCATAAACAGGATTATTCCGTGTTTTTACCACTCCTTTAGCATGCATTTGTTGCTTTAACTGGGTGCTACACTACAGCAAGCTTATATGAGGGTAGCATTACATTTACAGTATTTTTTGGATGAATGCGACAAATCAACATTGTCTTTTTCATTCATGCATGTATAAGTGAACAATGTTGTCAGTTAGGCTAATGACATTTTGATGAGGCTAATAGCCATTACAAGGTACTTTGCAGTAAATCTGTAAAACATTCTAGACAGCAGTGGTCTCCTTTCAAAAAGCATAGAGCAGATGTGCAACACAGGACGCTCTTTGTTCTCATTGTGGTAGCTTGTTGGATAGCCCTAAATCAGGAGAAACTAAACAAGGAATATGTGTACCTATCTTGTAGGGACTAGAAAATCATAGTTAGACACTTAGTAAAGTGGCGCAGTTGGATACAGTAAGTATACATCGTGTTGCCTTACAAAAAAAAAAAAAATCCTTTCTTACACTGTCGGCTTCACTTTCCTAGTGAGTACAATGGACACGCCCATCTCACGTTACTGAATTCCTATATAAATCTGCGGTTTAATTCATAATTTATGTGCTATACTGGTTATTCATTTATGTTGCTTCCATCAGCAAAATATCGGAATAAATTAATTTGAAAGCAAGCCCTTTGGTTCTAACGTCCACATTGCCTTTTTGACAAAGGAATGGTGTGTACCGTGGTCCCGTAGACTCTCGTGCACGAGCATTCACTCAAACGGAATATTTTAGCTTTATTTTGTTCTCAATGTACTCGTTAAAATAATTCTCAATTTGCACGTTAGGGAACAAAGTTGAGGGAGTTGTTTATTCTAATTATATTATCTCAATTCAGCCCGTTATTTTTCGACTCACCACGCCACTACTGCGAGCAGTCCTGGTAACCACCGCCCATCGAGAGAGTGACAGCGTCGAAGGCCAATGATATTTGCTCTCGACCTGCCGGTCTGGTAACTTCAGCTTTTAAAGAGGAGAACTCTATCCAATAGAAATGAGGGAGAGGGCGGGAGGAAAGCGATGTCTCTCAATATGAAGCTTTAAGCGGGGATGGGTGGAACGCGAATGAAAGCGTGAGAAGAAGGGCGGGATAAGAATCAATTATATCCAATAGAATGAAAGATAGTAAGACTATAGCCAATAGTTTGAGAGAGGTGGATTTCAGCATACGGATTTTACCAATGCACTGGAAAGTAAGGTAGGAACCCCGGCAAAATACATCCAATTGCATCTAAAATAAGGCGGGGCTTAAATGATTGGTTCTCCAATAGCGATAGGTGGAAGGTGAGTTTGTGACAGAATTCCCCAAATAGGGGCGGGTCGTTCTGGCGCCTTTCTATTAGCGACGTGGAGACGCGAGTTAAGATGGAAATTGAGACTTGAGCAAATTATGGAGAAATTGACATTTACCAGGGAGTGTTGTGTGGTTAGGTCGTCACAATAGTAAGTCGTTATTACGGGGGATAACGGGATGTGCAAGGAGTTGAATCAAAGGTCGATCATCACAAGAAGAGACGATTCGGGAGACTGCACCCGGTAATTTAAAATATGGACACAGTAGCTTATTTTATTGATTGCGTGTGGTGTCTGGTGATGCCTGTTGAAATGATTTCAGCATATCAGACATCGTCTTTATGTAACAGTTATGTAACGTTATGCGGGTGCGGCGTTGATGTAGATTTTGTAGAGATTTAATAATTAAAACAACGGGGGACAAACTTGATAGAAATATAGCTGTTAAGATTTTTCATAAAGCTAGTGCTTACTAAAATAATGTGCAGACAGAAGAAATGTGTGCGCTGACGTGTATACTCCCATCTGTCTACCCGGGTAGTGGAAATACAAACAACAAGGGCTTCGGTATTTAATTGGGGCATCTGCTATTCTATCAGCTATACTGGAAACACCGTTGTCTGAAATGAAATGAGATCGTACATTGAAATATGTACAGTAATTGCTCATTTGATATTTGAAATAAATCTCGATGTGTGTGGGTGAGCGGAGTTGAAATGGCACGTTGCTGTGGTCTCATCATCTGGGGAGACCGCTTTTCGGTTTTTGGGGCGTGTGATGTCAGGATATAGAAATTATGAGTGTGGGTTTACACTTAGCAAGGCTATATATGGACTCGGCAACTTAACGGAAAGCAGGGGTGTGCATAATGGCTCACGTTGCAGACTGTTTAGCTGTGGTGATGGTTATACAGATACTGTGTAGCTATGTTATTCAAAGCAAAACGGTACAGGACCTATAGCCTGCCGCCAGGATGCATCGGGGTGCGCTCGCGGCTCGTTTCTTCGAAAGGCTAATCTATTGCAGTTCGGTTCAAGAACGACACGAGTGTTTTTTCAGACTGTTTTGCGATGGTTTTTGACCCTGGATTGGTAGTCCCCTAAATTATTATGCATAGTGGCTTGATAATGATAGGTCAAGTCGTGACAATATCAGCTTCCCCATTTTCCTCAAAACTCCCAGTGGGTGAGGAAGCAGTTCAGCGGTGTGTCAAACTTAATGTAAAGAGTAACATTGCTTTAAACTGTACCGCGCCACCTATCAGTTTGTCAGTGGTACCTTAGCATACGTTTACTATCTCTCCTTGTGTGCGTCTCCATGTGTTTGTGAATCACATTTCATCCTATCTTTCTATGTGGTCGTGTTTGACATTTATCCAGTTATGTCAATGATATATATATATATATATATATATATATATATATATATATATATATATATATATATATATATATACACACACACACACACACACACACACATCATACACACACTGTGTGGACAACTGTTTCATACCTCTGCTTCTATCTTATATAATCTGAACAGTATCGCTTTCAGTCACAAAAAATGGCAAAGTCCAATTAAAGGCTGAATGAAGTGTTCGTGCTAAACAGTCTCCGTATATTTCCTGCCACAGGGCGGCGCCCTGGCCCCGCTCGCCACGCCTCTTCCCCTAGTATTCAAGGTCGGTTTAAAGGGATCGTTTCCTGGGCAGGCACAGAAAGAAAGCCGGAGTTTGTGTCCCACAGTGCAGGAACCTCTACAGTCGTCCCTTTGTTTCAGTTTTGTGCTGACTGCGGTGCCACAGTACGAGGTAAACCCGCCCTGGCTTGGGTAGTGAGAAGAGTGCCACACAGACAGACAGACCGGCTGACCACGGTTTGGTTCTGGTTATGAGGTGAGCAGTTTAAGGACATAAAGCAGATGGTGATAATGTAGCCAAGTTCCAGTGCAGCTTGCTTGGAGGAAGGATCGGGCTAGGAAAAAAAAAAAAAAAGAAACTTTCTTAGGAGACAATGTGTTATACTATTATGATTTAGTGTTGTTGTGCCTTTATTCTTAAGCTGTTGTGTTATAACACCACCCTATCTCATTGAGTGAGACTGAGTTGTACAGGATGTTGTCCGTGGTTTATCGATGTGGTAACCAAGCTACTGCCTGTCGTTTATAGAAATATTATATTGCAGTTACGGAGATCGCCATAATGAAACTTATATATAAAGTTCTGGTTTTGAGAAATAATCCGTGTCTTTTAGACATTTCTCTTTTAAAACGTTGCTGTTTCAAAGTAACTGATCTGGAATTGCTGACAGATTTTTGTGTGTGTGTGTTATTGCTATCAACAATAGAGCGAGTGTTAGCTTAAAAAAAACGACCCCCCTACTGAGTCCCAGACGCAGGAGTAAATGTTATTTAGCGTGGGTGCGTCGGCCGTGCAGCCATTCTTTCCAATGTTAAAGTACAGTAATTAGATGTGACTTTTAAATAAACAATATAGTCGCTGAGTCTTAAACGCGATGTCATTAAATACCCTGCTGATAGAGTACACTTCCACAATGAACGCAGTCTGGCGTGAGATTTTACAAATGTAAATTGTTTTGTAGGTCACAACTGGATCTCATAATGCCAGTAACCTAGCGACCCAAGACTGGATAAAACACAGCGAAATGTGAATCCAAACAGGAACCTACATCTAAAACAATTTGACAAAATAGCTTGTTTGTAAAAGTGACTTTTTTGTTTAGTTTTTTCGGGTGCATTGGCGAGTTAGATACACTTCTTTATGTTGAATGTATGATTAGAAAAAAAAAAACTTTTTATATTTTAAAATTAGTTAAATATCCGCTGTGCAGGTGTTCTCTGTAAAAAAAAAAAAAAAAAAAAAAAAAATGCTGTCAGCATAACACACTTTTTTCTTTTTTAAATTTGTGGAGGTTTACATTTTGTAGCAGGGATGGCAATAAGACTACTATTGCTTTGAAGTTTCACCCATTCCAGGCTTTACTACCAGCTTGATTAGCCACAGTGAATAGTTAACAAGCTCAGGTGTGTCTTATTAGACTCCTAGCAAAACCAGGAATGGCTCAAACTGCTATGCGGTGGGAGTCTTATTGCCATGCCTGTGTAGTCTGCCAAGTTGCTTAAAAGACGGAAACATCATTTTGTTATGCTCCATTAATTCTCCTTAAACAGTGGCCTTTTCTGTGATTTACATGCTGTAAAATCTCTGCTTCAACTCTCTTCTGTGATTTTACATGCTATAAAATCTCTGTTCTGTGATTTACATGCTATAAAACCTCTGTTTTTTCAGCTCTTTTTCTTTGTCCCTTTCTGATTCACAGCCAGACCTCTGTACCCGAGTGCTGCTGTCTTTGTGCTTGGATGGCGCTGTGCTTGTTTTTAATGCTTAAATGCCTGGATAAATAATTGAGACGCCTCCTGCCTGCTCTGTTTTTTTTTTGTTTTGTTTTTTTGGTTAAGTGCTGCGTGCAGCAACGGTGGCTCATCTTTTGAAAGCTCCACGATGTGCTCGATTCACTCGGAGTGCTCGTCCCCCCAGATCTGACTGTGAGCCAGGCAGACGATCCTGACACGCCCTGCTGATCGCTGGAGTTCTAACCCAGCCTAACCTTTGGCACTTGCAGTCGAGCTCTGATTAGAAATATTATACAGTAGAGTCACGGGGGGGCTGAAATAATTGCCAGCTGCGCTTTAATTAGAATATAATGTTCCGAAAACCAAAAGTTAACTTTTAATGCTTTTTTTTTATGTCAGCAATTCATTATTCATTGACACGCCTTGCACTTCTACCATGAGTTTACAGTGTCATTTTTTTTTTACCTTTTTGAAATGTATTATTTAATTCGGGCATCCTACAGTCTATGTAGGATATGAATTGATATTTAGAATAGGGTGCAGTTGGCACAGTAGCACAGCCGTGACCAGTCTTCTGCAGTAGAAGTACTCTGTTATCGTGGGTGCCTCTAGCAGTCCTGTTTGTAATGCAGGCTGAATGCAGACAGATTCACCTTTGCATACAGACTTCAAAATCAGTTGCTCCAGGCTGTCCCCAAGCAATCTCATATAACTGCGAGTTAAAAAAAAAAAAAAAAAAAAAAAAAAAAAAAAAAGGATTTTACTGCAGCTCCATATAAATGTCTTTCTGAACACAGTTAAAAAGAAACAGGAAGCATCACTGATAGATTATTTAAACAATATACATCTTGTGCTTTTGAATAAAGTAGTGACTTGTTTTTTTTTTTGCATTCACACTCCTGGTAGTGTAGCTGAGTCCTGCTTTAGATCTTGTCTTGTATCCTGTTTACATGTATTTGGTGTTAGCATCTTGCTGTACTTTATCGGAGACCAAATCTAATGGGCTGGTTAGACATTTAATTTGTTAGCACCTTACAAGACTTCACTTTAACATCATTGCTCTAAGGATTGTCGGCTGTTAGTAAACGCAGCTGAGCAGTTTCATCCTGATTACAAAAGGAGAGGTTGATGTGCAAGTCCTCAGTTTTAATTACAAGGCCACTCTGCCTCCCAGTCCCTCTGCTCTGATTACAAGGCTTCACGCTGTAATCATAAAGCCAGATTAATAGTGCGCTGCTGACTGTGAAAAGGCTTGCTTTGTGCTCTGACTATGGGAAGGGCAGCTCTGGTATTCAACAGCTTCCCTATTCTAATATTGAACATTCAAATGCAATGGGTGAGCAGGGAGTAGTGCAGAATGTGATTTGCAGAGCCCAGGGAGAGTAAGGCAGTGCTTTAAACAGTCTCAGTTTATGGAAACCGTGCAGGCTTAAATGACAAATCAAGCGACTAAATGGCAGAGTCTCTGTTGAGCACAGCGCACAGACTGTACATTCTCTATATACTGTGGTGTTCCAGGGATGGAAATAAGACTCCTTATCTAGCAGTTTCAACCATTCCAGGTTTTACTAGTAGCTTGATTAGCCATGTTATAAGTAACATGCTCAGGTGTATCTTATTAAAGTCGTAGTAAAACCAGGATTGGATCCAGCTGCTTTGCAGTGGAAGTCCTATTTGCATCCATGTGTTTTATTTATACCTGTGCTGTGTTAAAACAGGTATATGCTAGCCTAGAGAGGTGCAGAAATTCAGATGAGACGTTTCCTTTAAGAGAAACCTTCTCTGCTACAAAAAACTAAAACACTAGTATTCATTAGTATTAAAGGTAACTAACACTTTAGAGGTTTTTTTTTTTGTTAACACAGACATGATGAGATTCAAACACATGTGGTCCCAGACGCTCTCGGGTCCAGACATACTTGCAGTTATGTGCTGACGTACACACCATGCAAATACGCAAGCTGAGACCTAGACCCTGACGGTCCTTTGCAGCTGAGAGGGCTGGGTCTGTAGGAGGAAATCCCTGTAGCCTTGCTCTTTGAGGATGTGGTTTCCTCCACAGCGACGAGGAATGTTCTGACACAAAGCCGGGTGGAAGGAGACAGCAGAGCTCGTCCTGCGTGCATATGATTGTTTTCTTGCACATCGCTTTTTGGCTGCTGTAATCTTTTTCAAAGCACGGGCAACACTGAGACGTTCAGAGGTAAAACTGATCTAGTGTATTTGAGAAAAGAATACCTAGAAGTAAGCAGATTGCAGCGTTCCAGGGTATGGTTCTGATATGCTACCACCATGGCGACAGTATTGGTTTGTCAAAACGTAGCACTGTGGTATCATTGTACTGTGTGACTGTAGTGCCACAGAAGATCGATTGTTAAAGGTAGGCACTAGGAAGGGTTTTAAGCTCCACATTCATGATGTAATGTTATCTCTATGTATTTAGATTGGAAAAGAAAAGATGTTGGATGGATTTGGAAATCCGGCAAATGATGTGTGAAAAGGGCCGCTTCATTAGCCCGATGTTAACCATGGCTTGGAGCTGAGAAGACAGGATTAAAGGGGGCACTGTTCAGGGGTGGGGTTTGGGCAGAGTTCACTTTGTGCTACTCTCGACCCCAGAGCAGCCAATTGCAGCCAGGGTCCTGAATGTCTTGGACAGGTCATCTAAGAAGCGTAATGGGATCAAAACATTGGGCAGCTTTTCCAAAATGCAAGACATTTGCCTGTTGGTAAACTGAGAGCGTATGCTCCTGAATTCGTCTGGGTGACAGCTGATGCTAATGTGATTAGTTACCCAATAGCTTTCACAGAAAATAAATCGGTAGACCGTAATAGAGATCCAAAAAGAGTTTAGGGTATCATTACTTGGTTACCTTGCCACCTAGAAGTCTCTGGGACTTCTATTGAGAAACCTGGCTAAATCTCGCAGGGTCTGCAGTTTCACGTACAAATCGGTGACCAATGAAACTGCTAGGTAGAGGGGACTCGCACCCTGAGCAACAGATTGATAATTGCAGACATAACTGCTGTCACTGAGGTGTTTTCTGGGTGTTGACGTGTAAAAGGATGTGCTAATCTCTTTGGAATTGCCTCTTTCCAGTTCCTGCACAAGCCCCTGCATGACACCATTTCAGGCCGTGCCTGGTTTTACCATAAGCTTAGTTTGTGTGTGTACAGGTTATATAAGATTGTGTGCATCTAAACAAATCAAATGTAAATCCTGGAATGGATCAAGTGTCTGTGCACTTGGAGCTATCAGAAATCAACTGTAATTTAGAATAAAATGTCTATATGACAGATCTGTTCTTGAGAACCAGGACTGCTCAGGTATTGCCTTGTCGGAGAGCTGTGCTGAAGCAGGAGATGACCTCAGCTTGGACTGTGACGGGTGTATATGGAACGTCGCAGATCCTTCTCTGCACAGGCAGTGGAGGAATGGGTTTGGTTGGTTGAGTGAGAGATTGCTGTAGCAGTCAGAACACAACAGTGCAGAAGGGCCATTTCCCAATGACAGGCAAGATCCAGACATGAATACAACCAGACAGCCTCAATGAGAATAGCTCAGCCAGGATGTCACATAGACAGACATAGTTTTTTTTATATCTATGTGTATATTTAAAATATACAGTACATTAACTAAATTCATCACGTGGGTCAGTGAGCAGCTCAAATAAACCTATTTTCTGTCAAATTGCTGTTTTTAGTAATAAAGCCAATCTGATTTGCATCAGAGAGAAGCCACAATAAACGAACAAACCAAACCAATTCTGCTGCCTTGCAAGTTTAATTACCGAAACCAGTCAATTTACAGAGTTTTTATTTTTCTATTGTTATTTTCAATAAAGAGGATTAACCACAATTGTAAACCAGTTCCAGGTGTTTTAGGCGGACGGTGTGAACAACCCAAAAGTGTTGCATGATTGCTGAAGCACATGAACCCACTGTCTGAGTGCCGTGTTTTTTTGTTTTTATTCCCCTTGCAAAGACAAGCTCAGACGATGAATGCTGGATTACGGTGAATTCAAGCTGTGTCATCTAACCTGTGCACACACACAGTTGTGTAATAACCTGAAAGCGTACCAATATTTGTACAAAGTGAAGTTCATCGGATTATATCTCATATGCATTTCAGAACAGCCACTGGAAGCTGGGGCAGACTAACGCTAAAACCTTTCATATTGGGGTATCTGTAGACTGCCATAATCAAGTCTCAACTGTTTTTCACTTACAGTAGCTATAAAATTAGACAAGTTTGTGTCTGTCGTTTGTGTTACTCTTGTGTTTAATCTTAATATTCCTGATTTGTCTTATGGTTCAGTGTTTTAAGATATGGATGAAGCATTCCGATTGCTCATATGACCGCGCCCATTGAGAAACACATATCAAACTAGACTGCATCTGCTATATACATTTCTGATTACTCCTCCTGTTTGTTGTAGAGGTTGATTGAAATAGCCAAGCAATTAAAGTGTGATTGAACTGCCTTTTAAATATGGGTTGGCTGCAGCCTGCCTAGTTACACCTTGTAACAAATTTTTTTTTTTTTTTTTGGTTCCTGGGTAGTAAGTGTTATTTCCTAATTGCTTATGCCTCAAAAGTATAGAAAATGTTGTTATTCCCCACAAACTTTGCTTTTGTGACCAGGACAGTGATATTTTGAAATGTACCTATTTTCCTGAACATTCCAGATAGATTCAGTGCTGCGTAAACTTGGAGTAACTTCTAGAACTTTCCAGTAATATAAATAAAGGGGCCTTAAGCCCACCAGTTCAGTTTAGTTCCAGTTGCCTAAGTGGATACATATCTGCATTTTTCTGAGATGGCATCAAGAGGCTGCAAGCATCGGGCAGACGCATTTTGCTATGTCTGCGGCCAATTTATCAAGACAAGAGAAAAAAAGTACTCCGTGGAAGCATCTGCTAAGATGAGGCCTACAAGGCATATTTCGGCATGCCTGCTGGGGATCAAGACAAACCCTGGGCACCTCATTTCACCTGCGAGCACTGCAAAAAAATTTCTGGAAGGTAAGATGGACAATTGTTGCTCGGAATTTTATGTTATAAAATTTGTTAATTTTTAAATTTGTAAAAGTTTTTAATTTTAAAATGTTTTACAATTTTCAATGTTATTGAAAAAATATCATATGAAAAATGTTGCGAGAATCTCTTACATATTAATCATGGGTGAAATAAATGTATTTTTGTAGGATGGTACAGAGGGGAAAAGAGAGCCATGAAGTTCGCTATCCCGAGAATTTGGCGGGAACCCACTGACCACTCAAGCAACTGCTACTTCTGCATGGTGGACCCTTCCAAACGTCGGACTGGCAAGAATGCACCTGCTGTCACGTATCCAAACCTTCCTTCATCCATCGCCCCGATGCCACACTGCCGTACACACGTACCCACTCCTCCTCCGGAGAGCAGCCGTCTTTAGATGAGAGCAGCAAGTCAGAGAGCGAGGAAGACGTTGTAGATCCAGATGACAATTTCAGAGGTGGAGCTGAGGAGAGAAACCCATACTACCCCAACCAAAAAGACTTCAACGACTTGATTAGAGATCTTGGTCTCACCAAGTCCAATGCCGAGCTTTTGACATGGCTCAAGCAGTGGAACTTGTTGGATGAAAGTGTGCAAGTCGCAGGTCAGAGGAAGCGTCACCAACCTTTTTCCAGCTTCTTCACCCGTCAAGATGGGCTCTGCTTCTGCCACAATATGATCAGTCTGTTCGAGGCAATCGGAATCGCCTGTAACCAGAATGAGTGACGCCTCTTCATTGACAGCTCATCCAGGAGCCTCAAAGCCGTGCTGCTCCATAATGGTAACAAGTACCCGTCTCTTCCCCTGGCTCACTCGGTGCACCTCAAAGAGGATTACAACAGCATCAAGACCTTGCTGGATTTCTTGAAGTATGATGAGTACGGCTGGGAGGTCATAGGAGACTTCAAAATGGTGGCATTCCTGATGGGTCTCCAAGGCAGTTTTACCAAGTTTCCCTGCTATCTTTGCCTTTGGGACAGCAGGGACACCAAGGCGCACTACCACAGGCGGGACTGGCCACAGCGGACCAAGTTCTCTGTGGGGAGGAACAACGTCAAGTGGGAGCCACTGGTGGACCCCCGGAAGGTGCTGATGCCACCACTGCACATCAAATTGGGCCTTATGAAACAATTTGTCAGAGCTCTAGATAAGGAGTCGGCAGCCTTCAAGTACCTTCAAGACTTCTTCCCTAAGCTGTCTGAGGCAAAGGTCAAAGCCGGTGTCTTCGTCGGACCACAGATAAAGAAGATCCTGGAGTGCAATGAATTCCCCAAGAAGCTCACTAGTAAGGAGAAAGCGGCTTGGAACAGCTTTGTCGCAGTGGTTCGGGGCTTCCTGGGCAATCACAAGGCCGAAAACTATGTGGAGCTGGTTGAGACTCTGGTGAAGAACTACGGCACAATGGGCTGTAGGATGTCCCTCAGAGTCCATATCCTTGATGCTCATCTTGATAAATTCAAGGAGAACATGGGAGCGTACTCGGAGGAGCAGGGCGAGCGCTTCCACCAGGATATACTGGACCTTGAACGCCGCTACCAAGGACAGTATAACGAGAACATGATGGGAGACTACATTTGGGGGCTGATTCATGAAAGTGATTTACACTATAATCGTAAATCTCGAAAAACTACTCTCTTCTAAATCTTTTGTAGTCATTTTTGTATTACTTTAGTATAAATACATGTTAATTTGGATTCATATGTTGTTTTTTTCTGACTTTATGTGAACGAAAAGACACCCATTCACCCGTTTTCTCATTGGAAATATGTACATTTCAAAATATCACTGTCCTGGTCACAAAAGCAAAGTTTGTGGGGAATAATAGCCATGTTCTATACTTTTGAGGCATAAGCAATTAGGAAATAACACTTACTACCCAGGAACAAAAATTGTGTTACATAGTGTTATCTGTGTGCCAGTAATCCAGTAAGAATGGGTTTGGGTTATGGAGTTGAAACAGTCCAGCAAAATTTTGTACTCTTTCATAAAAAAAAAAAAGAGCCCAGTGTTCATTTACTACATTCCACCATGGTTCTGGACCTTCAGCATTGTCAGATGGCAGATCATCTCTGCATTGCTGCATGTTTGAACCCCTTAAGGTGTATCTTGGGACGCAGAGAAATATATAGTAAGGGATTGATTTATGGTGTTTTTTGCAATTAGACCCGAGTGATTTTTCTGAGTTACTGTAGGTTAGACCCCCAGCAGTTCAGTTTCTTCTTGTTAGTGTTCAAGTTAGACCAGCCAGCTGACACAAAGAGTTAATACAGTAGCAGCACTTATCCCTGTTGACAGGGGCTAAACTCCAGGCATATAATAGTACGCTAATGTCACAAGTCCAGCTGGCTAACAAGCCTTGATTTAATGGTTTTCACAAGACAGCATTTAGTCAGTTATACCCTGTTATATATAGCTTGCCCAGAATAAGCAGCATTTATTTTGTACAGCCAACAGGATTGGTTTCATTTAAAGAGTTTCAAGTGGAGCTGATTGTTAGCATTCTGGTAAGCTGAGTTCTGCAGATTGTTGCAAATGAACTTTGCCCTTTAAAACACGCTCGAGTTTCTTCATGCAGCTTTATAAAACGAGAGAGAGCTGATAATGATGGTCTTGTTCTAATCGCAGCTTTTCAATCCAGTTAAAGGTTTTATAAATGTAATCGAACTTACAGTAACCAGATCTCCTGGCAAGATTTCCTCAATTCACAGCCCTGTGCACTTCGCTCGGGATATCGTCCAGCTCCCCGCTGTGTGCAAGCTGCTGTAGCTGTAAGGTGGGGCTCTCATTAGCTGCTGATGGTGATAAATAGACAGTGTCGTGTGTTTCTACAGAGATGCGGGCCATGCAAAATCTGATCTGTGATGTACATTTTTGTAGCATCTGCAGACTGCTGACTTGCACTGTGAGGGTGGGGGGTCAAGTTTATCAGACAAAGGTATTGTGAAGGTAACTTACTGCATCAGCTGAACGTATCCTCCAACTTATTAAAAAGCAATTCAAATCAAACCTCTAATGTACCTGCAGTGCTGTTCTTTTATGAGTTAGGTGACAGCTGTATTTTGATCCATTTGATTGAATGTTTTCTTTGTGCTGAATTTCAAAGGGTAGCAGGTCAGGTCTTTTTATAGTAAAAGCAATATGGCTTGTCGGACTGAACTGCCCAGTTTCATTAAAACACCTCTGCAGGCGTGTAGACCTTCAGACTGTTCCACTTTATCAGGTGTAAAGCCTGTTTGAGTGTCTGGGGTCTGTCAGGCTTGTTCCGTGTCTCATGCTGGGTCTGCTGTACGCACAGTGAGCCTTCTGAACAGTCTAACCTTGCAGTGGATTCCTTCTAGTCTGTGTCTGTAGGCGTACCAGCAGTATAATCTGAGTGGGATATTATACAGTTCCTATTTAATGTAGTGATAAATTGATTATAGTACCTGCCAGTCTCTTCAGCCCGTACTGTGTACCGCCAAGCTGCAGGCGGGAGGAAATTGTTTCAAACCCCCGCGTTAACTTTCAGGCCATTTTTATTTTAAATGTCTGCATTTTCTGCTTCATTTTCTACGTTGTGACTTCCAAGTATTTTTATGCAGGGCAGCAACTGCTAGAAAATGTCTGCAAAGCCAGCTTTATTTACCACGCAGGGTTCTATTCAGATTAAGAGGCTGTGTGGTCCGGTGGTTGAAGACAAGGGCTTGTAACCAGGAGGTCCCGGGTTCAAATCCCAGCTCACTCACTGAATCACTGTGTGACCCTGAGCATGTCACTGAACCTCCTTGTGCTCTGTCTGTCGGGTGAGGCGTTGTTGTGAGTGACTCTGCAGCTGACACATAGTTCACACACCCTGGTCTCTCTGTAAGTCGCTTTGGATAAAGGCGTCTGCTAAATAAACAAATAAATAATAATAAAAAAAAAAAAAAAAAAAAAACATGTTATTTTTTTTTTTAAATCCTCAATTCCGAGTATCCGCTCACCCCCATACAGAGGTTATGAGGTTTCTTGGTTAGTACAGCTGCACGGTTCCAATAGTAATTGATTGTGGTGGCTCTTCACAAGCCAGACAGAGGCAGCAATAGATCCAGAAATTTAAACAGTCATTCCAGCACTGCAGTATAGGAGCCAGAAATGTCAGTACACTTGGACTCGGAGCCAAATTATAAATAGAGAACCCAGTACTACGGGTCTCCCAGCCAGCAAATCTGCGGGTTAGCGTATGCAGTACAGTATATGCTATAGAGTATAGACAGCTCTGGGGATCTCAGAGTCTGCATATCCAATATATAGAGAGCCTTGTATTGGGGTCTTTCTGGCAGCAAACTCAGTACGATTTTGACACCCCACGCTGGAGAATCTGTGAAATCGGTACAGTCCAGATAACTTGGTACCCAGGCATCTCGGGAATTCTGCTTGTTCTGAGTGAATGTTTCTCTTTGTCGCTGGTTGGCTGCATGCCCAGAGAAGAGGTTCTGAGGTATTTGAAATGTGCGAGGCGGCCCTCTTGTGTTTGGCACAGTGGATCTGAATGTCAGTTCTATAGCAGTGACTCTGCTGGGCTGGCTTTTAAATCTCAATAAACTGTCTTTGTTGGGTGGGGTGGGGTGGTTCCCCTCCTCGTTTTACACAGATTTTTTTCCCCTAAGTTTTGGTTCGAGTGATTGTGCTTCCATAGACCAAACACAGTGCAGTTGTTATGTTAGTTTCTGCAATTTATCTGTCAATTCTTCTACAATTTGTGCAGCTCCCAGTGGAGACTCACTTGAGGATCTAGAGGTCATGTTAGGTAAGCACGGTACTGGCCGCACAAGCCTATTGCATTCCAATGGCAACTGGTCCAGTTTGCTGAGACAGCTGCCTCCCCCGCCCAAAAATGTGTTACTGTTTTGAAAGTCACAGATTTCAATGCTTTGCAGAAGTGGGTCCTAGCCTTGGATCACTAAAAATTTAACTTTTTCAAGGAAAAGATTTGGATAAGTTCCATATGATTGTCTTCAAATATACGCTGAAAGAGCATACTGTAATTTCATCTGAGAGTGGCATTCCTTTAATAGCATGAAAAATGTGTGTAGTTTCAGCTGGATCTGTCCTGATGTGTCCAGGCTGTGTTTACACGGTCTCTCATTAGCCAGCACTGATATGTTGAATAGTTACAGTAGTTTGTACATGTTCGCAATCAAACAGGCCACACTTGCTCAGAAAGTAGCTGACCCAGTTATTCTAAAATGGTTTGCTATTCAGGCGATGGGGGTTTCCAAAGCTGGGCTGGAGAATAGTCTTCTTTGTTTCAGATTGTTGCTGGTAGTCAGGTAGGGCAGAGCTTTAAAGATAATGAGGCTGTCCGGAATGAACTTTTCCCCGTACACCTTGTTTTTGAATGCACTTCGGTACTCGAGGGAACAAAGTGCTCTGTTTCTAACGCATCTTTATAAAATGAATCGCAGTGATCGTCCTGCTTTGCATGGTTCCCGTTCGGAGGCCGGTACACAGTTTGCTTTGAGTTTCCGGAACACGGAGAATCATTCTAAATGGGTGCCCGGTAGGTTAGCCTTTCACCTCTGGAATCCAATCTGGCTCAGGTGGCTGTGCTGCGCTGCACTAGCAATCCAGTCTCTGCATGCAAGGTACCTTGCCTTGTCAACAAGAACGAGACCAAACATTCCAGCCTGCTAAAATCTAATGAGAAACTTGGCTTCCTTTCTCCAGCGGAAGCATTGCTTGTCTCATTTTCTTGCAGAGCAGTTTTAAGTCATGCAGCTGGCACCATTTGGTTCAACCCTCTTATTGCGATCCCTCTCTTACGATGAAAGCTGGCAGCAGCAAGCTTGATTCCTCTCGTAATCAGGTTGTCGGAAGCACTCACTCAGCTGGGCTATTTCAGTCCCTCATTATTAGACAACAGGGAGGAAATTAAAGACAGCCTTATTGACTGCTCTTCCTGTCTCCCAGAGAGTTGAGCTGGTGTAATAGAAGCTTGGTAGTCTTTTACTCTGATCTCTGCATAGTGTGTATAAATGTAAAAAAAATCTTGGTCTTCTGCGAAGGCAAGGGGCATTTTCAAGAACATCTGATACAGGAGGTTGTGGCTTTAGTATTTCTACACCTTCAGTGTTGGCTTATGAGAATAGAAAGGTGGTGGTGTTTTTTTTAGGGGGTTTAAAATACACTTCACACAAGCCCCCATTATTTTTATTGGGCTTGTTTTAAAAGCAAGAAAACCTGATGTAAACCAGCTGATTTTAATCCCTGGAAATGAACACTATTGCTTGTACTGAATAACGGTTTTAATGCGGATGCTTCCCAATGGTTTGTAATGTTTAGATTCAGTTTGCCCTTTGAAGCAGGAGGAACTCATTTTGTACCCTTCTGACGTTTCCTCCTCCTCTCTGTCTCTTCTCCCAGGCTCCACATGTATAACGACCTATAAGAAGACGCCCCCTCCCGTGCCCCCTCGCACCACCTCCAAACCTTTCATTGCGGTGACAGTGCAGAGCAGTACCGAGTCAGCTCAGGACATCTACCTGGACAACCAGGACCGCAAGAGTGAGGCCAACAGCCAATCAGGGCTCAGCAACTCGTCAGACAGCCTCAACAGCACCCGGGCTAACAGCCTGGCTAAGGGCAGGCAGGCCACTCCCCCTGTCGCCACCCCCCGAGAGGTCCCGCCCCACAACAACCCCGCCCTCACGGCCCCCAGAGACACCCAGTATGACACTCTAAAGACTGACAAGGGGACCGTGACCACTGAGGAACCCAGAGCAGAGCTCGTTCCCAAGAGGAAGCTCTCCTCCATCGGCATACAGGTGCATTGCCCCCCCCCCCCCCCCCCCCCCAACAGCTATACGCATCACATGTTTGTTCGGTTCAGCATTAAAGGGTTCGCATAGGAAAATGTACAGTAACAGGTTCCTGGTTTTCAGGGTGTAGTGGTGTCTTTGACAGGAGAGATGTCTTGGCTGCTCTTTGTCTGATATTGCATGCAATTTTAAACGCAGTGCTGCACAACTCAGACAATAAGCTTGTTTCATTGATTCTCCTCCCTCCCTGGTCTTGTCTTTCCACCCTGCAGCTAAAGCCTTTGTTTACCACACACAGAAAATCAAGGACACGGGCATATTTAAAAAAGTTATGAGGACAGAGTGTGCTGTTCATGCTGCCTTGCTCTTATTTTCCATTTACAGAGATTTCTCTCGAGACCATGAGCTAGAAAAGATGGTATAATTACAACTATTAGACCTCAATGTGGGTGTTTTTGAATGGTTGATCGGGAATAGAAAAAGCTGACTGACTTACTGGGACTTGTTGTTTTACAGTGACACTAAACCATGAAGTTCTCATATTTTAGTATGCTTGCTATTCGATACTGTCCTGTGATTAATGATCATATACTAGTTTGGTTTCCACAGGCACTAATCCATCACTGTGCTATACCTGCCTTGTGGTTAGATAAAGATGGCTAATTCTGCTCATCGATTGACAGGTGGACTGCATTCAGCAAGTCCAGAGAGAGGAACTCCCACCCTTAACCAGGTTCCAGTCAATCGGAGTGCAGGTGGAAGACAGCTGGCAGTGAGTGACATCCCTTCAATCTCTATCTGTGGGGTCACGTCCCAGTATATGCGTTCATATGTACCTACTAAGTTCCATAGCCAGGGTGGGGCTCAGGCTAAAGAAGTCAAGATGACTGTCAAGGTCACACACAGGCAATCGGCGTGAGCCCGTGAGGGAGCCCCGCTTAGTCTTTTCTCAGACCAGTAGCCTGCACCTCCGTTTTGTGTCGTGTAGGTAACGTGTGCACTCTGCATCGATTCCAAAGCATTGTTTCTATTGATTGCTGTTGAAACTGGATCAGGACTTTGATAAATGTTATTTGCTGATTTGCTGATATTGTCCGAGATGCACTTCAATTGCAATACAATTCCATGAGGTTCCCAGGATTTACAGAGATATGTATTTACATGTCATCTCTGAACCAGTCCCTCACTTTCTCTGCGGCCTGTTGGACTGCACTGTTCCCACTCATCTTTCTCGTGGAGGGAGGTGAAGTCAGGTCTGCATGCTACAAACTGTTTCCTGACATCCTTACCCAGTGAAAGGGTATCGTCTTGATATCAAACCGTTTTTGAAGCATTAGCTGATATCTTAGGTAGCCTGGCTATTTGACATGAGAAGTGGAATAGGGATTAAGTGGCGTAGTCTCTAGTGGCCGGGGATATAGCAGAGCTTTATGCACCCTGATGTTTCGACGTTCCGACATCTTTGTAAAGTCCCATTGCTACAAAAAAAAATATTATGGTTTGTATTCAATGAAACCTAGCTCAGGAAATTTGAAACTGGGGAGCCATTTCATGTTGCCATTATCTTGTCTTTTTTAGTTCTAATCCCCTGTCAGAATATGCTATTACATGGAGGGCTCCATAACAACACAATGAAGTCCCTCCAACTGTTTGTTTTTCACAGGCAAAGCCGCTCCAGCAGCATGACATCCAAGCAGGAGACAGACTCCAACATGCAAAACCTCAGCAATTGCAAGTCCTCTGACAAAGGGACGGGCACCAGCAGCCAATCGGTGGAGTGTTCCACGCAAGGCAGTGGCGATGGTGAGGGCGGGGGCAAGGGCAAGGCTGGGCCCACGCGGCAACTGTCCAATTGTATGGGCACGCGGAGCAGCAGCTCCTCCTTCTCGGAGAGTCTGGACCCTGCCCTAGATCCATCATCCCTGCCCCCGCCGGACCCCTGGCTGGAGACGGGGAGCAGCGGCGCCCCCAGCGGGCCGGCTCAGCCCGGCGCACCCACCTGCCGCCGAGATGGCTACTGGTTCCTCAAGCTGCTGCAGGCAGAGGCTGAGCGCATGGAGGGGTGGTGCCAGCAGATGAACCAGGAGACTAAAGAGAACCAGCTCTCCGAGGAAGGTAAGAACTGAGAGCAAACTGACAGACAGGGTTGAAGTCACGGCTGAACCTCGGGGACTAATCAGATGGCTGGTCAGTGAAGTTAGTTAGTACTAGTGTATAGTATAATTGTGATCTTCAGATTAACCCTTAAATGTGGTGGAAGGAGGGTATGATTATTCTGTTCCCAGTCTTAGCCCAGGGCGTTTTATTTAGTTAATATTTTTACTATTCTTGTAACATTGCTTATTTTGAATTGGCAAGTTACACACTGGACGTGCAAAGCTTTCATGTATTCTGTAGCATCTCCACCCCACCCCCACCCCAGGAAAATCAAGCTTTTAATGTGTGAAAACTAGGAACAAGCTAGCAGGTACACAATCGGTTTTTGACAAGTTTTGTAGCATTAACTGTTTTTTAGCTTTTCACCAAAAAAACAAAAAAAAAAAGATTTTTGCTCCTTACTAAAATGTCTTAAGTTGTTGGCCTCTTTGTGACTCTGAACTGAGAAAGTTCTTGGTTTATTTGGGGGCCTCCTTTTGACTAACCAGAGCCAGCATTACAATGGTTGGCGGCACAGAACGAGTCAGGCCATTGTACGTTTCCATAGCAACCAGTGTATAAGCATATACAGAAGACCAATTCTGTTACTGGACAGCAGCTCTGAGCCAGCATTACTCCGTGTTAATGGATGTCACATGGGTTCTGGCAGTGGCTAGGTGGAGTCTGTACAACTGACTGAGCCCAGTGCTGTTTTTGCTTGAGCATTGTATATAGCAACAGTTGCTATCCCCATGTTCAATCAAGCAGCTTGCAGTCTGTGAAGGACAGTTGATCTCATTTACAGTGGGGGCAGGGCAATTGAGAAAACAATCGAAGGAGCAGGGGAAAGCCAGCTCTTGCCAGCTTGACTTGACAGTGTGGTCAATGGAAGACTGTCTGTGTTAAGAGCCTAGCATGAGTCTGCATTGTTCTGTGGGTTGCGTCATTCTAAATAACTGTGTGATTGTCTGGCAGGCAGGGTGAGGGAATGGAGTAAGATCTATGGCCTGGGAGTCACTGTGACATTCTGCCCTACACTCCCAAGCTTCAATGTCTGGGTGTTTGTTATTCTATGTCAAGTCCTCTGTTTGTGATAGGGTTGTGATCCATTTATTTCATGCAGTATTTATTGTGGATTCTGCCATGGTGCATTGTGTAAATAAATCAAGGAAGCCAGTGAATGCAGCTGAAGTTCCTGGGTCAGACTGGGATGAGTTTATTCCACCAGTGTTTAGGTGGGGTGTAAGGTTCCAGCATTGTGGCTTATCTACTCATCCACCTGTCTGCTGTCTGTTCACAGTCCTGGGGAAGATCCGCAGCGCAGTGGGCAGTGCACAGCTTCTCATATCGAAGAAATTCCAGCAGTTCAGAGGGCTGTGTGAACAAAACATGGTGAGTAGCTGCATCTCCCAACATGAAGCCATGTGTAACCATCCACCCTGTGACCGCTGTCTGTCAAACTATAAACTTCAATTGAATGCAGCTCTTGATCTCTATGGAGTTGCCTAGGTTCACATAAGGTGGACCCCCATCCCTGACTTCAAAACACAGGTGTCTGCTGCATGCTTTTTGCGACTGTCTGCAGGTTCAGCCAGACTTTTTAGGATCTAATCCTTCGGGAGACAGACAGGATTACAAGAGTATACAACCTGGCTGCTCCCTCAGGCGCAAAATGCTTCTCTCTAACTCCATAGGAGAACCATCTTCTCCATTTTACTCTTACTTCTGCTCTGCAGTTAGCTAGTTCAGTCACAATTTTAAAACAGTCCCACTGCCTTTATTTGTCTTCAAATAAAGTAAGTTCTCTTAAACCTACCAGAAGCGAAGGCAGCATTTTTAATGTCTCTAGATAAAGCATTCCAGCTACATGCAGAGCAAGGTTGGGTCAGTTTCAGTTTTTCAGTTCCAATTCCTATTCCCATTTGAATCAGTTCCAACACGGCATTGATCAGAATTGCAATTACCAGCATTCTGTTTTTAAAATGAGCTTCTCACAGTAGCAACACATTATTTCAATTGAAGTCACTGCTAGTCAATTCAGTTGGCTTTCAATGAAAGCAGTTGCACAATCACAACCGTTATTGTCACTAAAATATCCATTGGTATTGGGAGTTGATTTTTAAAAAGGAATTGACCCCAACCCTACAGGTAAGATATGGAGTATGGTGAAAAGGTAGTGGCTGAACGAGCCAGAACGTTAGTCTTCTGGATGGACTTGGTCTGATCTTTATTGATCAAGTGTTTTTGAAGTGAAGGTGCAGAGTAAGTTCTGATTGTGTTTGCTGCCTCTCCCCTCCTGGCAGAATGCGAACGCAAACCCGCGGCCCACTGCACAGGACCTGGCAGGCTTCTGGGACCTGCTCCAGCTCTCCATCGAGGACATCAGCATGAAGTTCGACGAGCTCTACCACCTGAAGACCAACGACTGGCAGCTTGTCGAGTCGCCGGACAGGAAGGTACTGCAGCGCACTGAGGCCCTGTCCCCCGGCCGGGGTAGGGAACTCAACATACTTCTACTGCCCGGGTAGCATCCCTTCCCATCCGCTCCTGGAGAAGCGGAGAAATTTATTCGAGGGAGTCCCTTTGAGCATGCATGACCATTACCAAAGAGGCCCTGTCAGTGTTAGATAGATAGATATAGATATAAAGGAAAGATCTGTCTATCTATCTATATCTCTATCCCTCTCTCACCCCTTGTTGGGTGCAAACCTAACAATAAGCATGATTGTGACTGATAAAGTGATTTGCGGTTTGATGTTTGATTTGTGTTTTAAATTGAATCTGTGTTTGGGAGTTATGTGTTTTTTTTTTTCAGTTTTATCAGTAATGGTTTAAAAAAAAAAAGATGTTATAATGTTTTAAAAACTGGAAAATAAATCTCCATAAAGATTTCTAAATCTAGACTATCTGCTATCGATACAAAATTAACTAAACTGAGCATGGCGCGTGCATTAACTTTAACCAGCCTGGCTGTAATATGTGTCCTATCTGCCCTCCCCTTCCCACTGTCTCAGGAAGGGAAAAAGCAGCCCCCCCCAGTGCCAAAGAAACCCTCCAAGCCGAAGCCAGCAGCTAGCCGAGAGAAGGGAGACTCGTCGGTGGACAAGCAGAGGCAGGAGGCTCGCAAGCGGCTGATGGCAGCCAAGCGGGCAGCATCGGTGCGGCAGAACTCTGCTACGGAGAGCGCCGACAGCATCGAGATCTACGTTCCAGAGGCACAGACCCGTCTCTGAGCCCCGCCCCTGCCACGTGAACCCACCACCGAGCCAACGATCGGCAGCGTTACCCATGGAACCGAGGAGGAGGCTGGACCTCGTGGCAGCAAAAAAATAATAATTCTACAGAGGACATTTAAAAACAGATTGTGGCTCTCCTGTCATGAAGCTGCCATGAAAACCTCAACAGACTTCATTATTATATCTGCTAAACTAAACTACGATATCAAACTGTCTTAATGTTATAATATCTCGGATAAGAGTTCCTCTACCGCTCAGACTTAAGCATCAATGCCCCCCTCACATCTGTGCACGCCTGTACCTGTTGACACCCCCCCCCACACAGACAAACACACACACACACACTCCTCCACCACTAACCGCAGTCTACTCCAGGTCTTTCCATTACTTTGTGTTTCCGCATGACAGTCTTTAGGCACACCTTCTGGTCACCTGCAAACCTGGATCAGGTAGTTTTTTAGTTTCTTTAAAGCGTTTTGGGTTTTTTTTGAGTGGGACTGAAAGAGGTCAGGAATAGCAGAAATGTCTGACAGACTTGTGGGACATACAAGATCATACGTACAAGATGTGAGCTTTGGTCGCTCCTGGTTTTTATATTTGTTATGGACATAGCCAGTTATGTATACAGAATGCGCTGTACGTGTGTTTTGCAACGTGTAGAAAACGCATTTTCTATGCATGTGTGGCTTTCTGTCGTATTGCCACACCTGCTCTTTTCACATCACCCACCCACCCCCCAGGTCATAAATTGCAGTTTGGCAAGAATGGAATTTTCGCTGGAGTATAGAGTGAATAAGGGTTATTACAAGTGTGCTAAATTAATGTGGGGAGGATAAAAACAGCTTTGGCAAGAGCAGATTTGGTACACATGTCTGAGAGAAGGGCATCAATACATGCAGTCAAATCAAGGGATATTTGTTTGAGGATGATCCTTGCCTGGCAGGTTTTGTGTGGTTATTTGATTTCCGGGACAGTTTCTTCTCTTTCTCTGGCTGTCTTAATAGAAACCGTATTAAACATTCAGGAACAAACTGCAACGTCGTCATGAGGCACAAACTCATCGTTCAATGCTAGACTAAACTTGTCCTCTTCATGAGTGTGTATGTGGGCTGAAAAATACACCGTTTAATTAGACCGCTGCTTTAAGAATACACATTTAAATATACAATATGAATGTCTGTACATACAATATTTAAAATGTTCCCATTTTCAATCCTGCGCCAGATGAAATCCTTTGGAAATATACAAGACTTTGCCAGCCAGGAATAATCTTCAAGGACTAAGACACACCTGTCTCTCTGTGAGTTTGCATACTGTATGCTGATAGTATTTTTATGAATGTGTAATGTGACCACTAGTCAAGCCTAGCTGGAGTTTCCTGTGGAGATTGCTCCCCTGCTGGCTATCCGTCAGCACTGTGTTGGAACCTCCCTGTTCTGTGCTGAAATTCTCAATAAAGGGGAAACACTATAGGCTTTTTAATCCTTTTAATGCATGGCGACCTCGTATGTGGATGGATTTAAAAAAAAAAAATTAAATTCTAGCCTTTATGTGGGAAACGAATGCTTTGAGGATGACATTTTTTGCCCATATAAAGCTAAATATATTGTTATTATTATCGAGGACTGAAAGAATCAACAACAGCCTCCCCCTCCCCCCGACAATGGCAGCAGCTTCAATGAGCCACTGGAAGTCATTACTGAGGCGTTGAGCACAGTGCATGGGAGGCTTTTTGATGTATCATTCCTATTGGTTTCTTACAATGGATAGTCCTTGTGATGTTCAAATGAGACAGATTGTACACACTTGTGGAAACCCAGCAGCTTTATCTTGAAGCAGAAGGGGGGGGGGCCAGAACAGTTTTTTGCACTAGCCAGATCCTAATATAACCGGACCCATGAACTAAGTCCGCTGTAACCCCATGCCGTGAGCCCTGAAGATCATTATATATAATTCCAGTGCCAATGTTTGATTGTTCACACCTACCCCAAAACATGATTCCTGGAATGCAGACAGCCAATAGTACAGCCCTAGTGGCTTGTGTATGCTGGAAATCAATGCAGATTTAAAAAACATGACGTGTGAACATTGTGACAACAAAAATATGAACTGGATTAGCGCCTAGGATATGAATTGAGAAAGTGCTGTAAAGCAGTGCTTGGTTATAAATGAACAGGACCTGGTTAGAACAAAGACCTAAGTTGGCCTCTGGGAGGTGATGTTTTACATATTGGTTCTCTCCATTTTTATTATGTAGTGAAGGCCATATTCCAGCTTCCATTCAAACAGTAGGGAGGAGATTGTCTATGTGATGTACATGTCCACCTGTGAATTAAAGGGTTAAATGAATAGCCAACCCAGAGTACTTTTGAAGTCTGCTGAAAAAATGAAACAAATGGTGTCCTGAAAGCCTGTGTCTTTACAATATTAGTCTATATAGATGTGAAGTTGCTGGGTTTAGTTTAAAATGTGCTGGAGAGAAAGGGACAGACAGATCTAGAGTGAGGTGCATTGAATATTTTACAGGGAGTGGCACCCACACTGTTCCACTTCATCAGAACATCATTACACATCATTGCTGCAGCTCCTGCATCTGTTCACATTGAAGGAAACTCCGCTGATTTTATTGCAGCACTGAACAACACTCTAAACACAGTTCAAAAGGGACAAGAGGTATTAGCCTAGATAGCAACTGGTAATACCATGTCCTTCAAAAAAAACAATGCAACTTTTTTCAGCTGGTGGACTGTCTGACTTTTTGACTTTTCCATTCCCTTCCTGTGTTTCCATTGGAATTTGTTTTCAGTATATTGCTCCCACTATACTTGAAAAAGCTGGTACGACACCCCTGCCTCTTGGTCTCACTGTACAGGGAGGGGTAAAGTGCCACACATACACTGACAGAGAACTCCAGCCTGGTCTCTCCTGACTGCTTCAGAACAAAGCACTTGTATTTAATTATAATGCGTAAACTGCAAGGGGGGACGGGATAGTATACAGACTGTTGCACTGAAGAAATTAATCCCAGGCTTAATCAAATAGCAGTCATTGGCTTCCTCACAAGTGCCTGTATGACAGGTATTTTTATTGGATAGTGAACTACCCTGCAGCATGTCAACACCTATTAAATCATTATTTCCATTATGCTAGAGAGGAACAACAGAGCCGCCTAGTGGCTACACTTGTAAAGTGACAGGCAGCAGTCAATGTATTTATTGCTTCATGCAAGAGTACTTGCTTTTTGATGTTCCTTAACTGCCTGCCTGCCTGCCTTTCCTAGGTGGTTGCTGTGATTCCATGCCAGTCAGGAGAGATCTGCGCTGGGTGTGTCCGAGTGCGAGCGTGCGCACAAACACGTGTGTAAATGTTCAAGTAAAGGTGCTGACAGGTGGCAGCTTGGCTGTCTGTGCAGGATGAGTTGTGATTGAGACAGGGGAGGGAATCCCTTCATTTTAAATGTAAAACGGCACAGGCTTTACACCGGAGGTTTGCTTTTAAAGCAGAGCTTTGCATATATATATATATATATCTATAATATATAATATAGGCTATATATATTATATATCTATATATATTATATATATATTGTCAGTAGTTTTAGTGCTTGCAGTGGATATTTATATGTTGCAGTCTGGAAATAACAATCAGGACAGGCAAGCTGTGGTTTGTTTGTTTGTTTGTTTTTATTTATTTATTTATTTATTTATTTTCCTCCACTATGGTGTGACCTTGATATATGAATATCCACAACATCCAAGGCTTTGTTTTTTTTTGTTTGTTTTTTTTTTTGTTTGTTTTTTTTAATAAAAGGAACTACAAGAAGAAAACAGATTGCACAATGGAGCAATGCAAAACTGGTGTGTTTTTCAAGAAAGGTTCTGTGGCACTTCGACTTGCAGGTTATAGAAGAGTGACCTATACAAGGTAGTCTTTGTGTGCTGTGTGCACCAGTCTGGGTTGAAACTGAAGTCATAAACTGACCTGTTTAGTAAGAACCTGAACTGGGTCTGTCCAGGTTATAATAATACAATACCAAACCAGATAAAAAAAAAAAAAACAACCATTTGACTTCATTATTGTTAATGTTCAACTGTGGACCTCTTCATGTGTTGTGTGTGTGTGTGTGTTGAATTTTAAGGTGTATTTAATAGCGAGAAGTCTACATTTAGTTATTTTGTCACAGTAGAATTTTATGTAGTGAGTTGTCAGGGAGTTTGTTGCCACGGTGCCTGTAATCTTGCATTGTATACAAGGGGGCTGAATGAATGAAAAAAAAGCTTTTTTTTTATCATACATTGTGTGCTGTTATATGTTCTGTTTCCTTTTCTATGAGGGATATTAATGGACACACTCCGAGTTCTTACTAAAGAGGTTCAGTAAAGGAGGGAAAGTATTCAGTAGTCCTTGTTGTGGATTTGTGGTCTTATTGGGGCCATGCATTGGCAAAGGGGCGTGGTATGTAGCGTTTAAGGGACTTCACTGGAATAAGACCGATAGGGCGCAGTTTGGTAGTCCAGCTTCCATGGAAATCTATTGTGCCAGCCAGTCTGCCACCCTGTCATAGCTGCTGCTGTAGAACACCTGTCCAACTTTCCTGATGCTTTTGCACTCCCGCCTGTAAACCAGAGCAATAGAAAATGACGCGCTCCCTTTTCTTTCATTCTTTCATTTATTTCTTCTCTGTTGGGTTGTCATTGACATGCAGCGAGCAAATTAACACTCTTATTGCGAAATTTTAAATAATCATCATAATTTTACAAAACAAGCACGTTTGTATTGACTAAGGTTTGTTCAATATCTCTAATGCTATCCTAGTTAGTCTGTGTCAGGGTTTTTTTTTGTTTTGTTTTTTTGGGGTTTTTTTGGTAAAAGAAATTGTAAAACTTCAGCGAGCAGATATTTTCGGGTCGCAGCCGTAGTGAAACAATTGTAATAAATTTGCTGGTGAAGCCAGGTCCAGTGAAGCAGATGGGTTCTCACGACTTGGTTCTTTCTTCTTTAGCAAGCAGCTGAGTTTGTTTGTTTGTTTATTTTATATTATTTATTCCGAGTATATATTGAAGGTAGGGGTATGGTTTGGCATGCAAAAATAAGGATCCCTACATTTCTATTGCATAATCTGGACTTTTAAAATGTCTGTCCTGGCGAATGTTTTACAGAATTGCCTTCTTCAAATGAAAACTGGTCTCTGCTTGGAACCCAGCTCCGTGGCAAATGTTTGGGGCAAGTAGAGTTGATACCTGCAGTGCCAACTCTTAGCTCGCCCTGCTTCTTCGCTCTGGGGCCAACGTGCAGCTGCTGCTCCTGCTGGTCACAGCTTGGAAAAAGGGAAGGGTGTAGAACAATTGCTGAAAATTGTAAGGCTGCAGACAAACACATTTTGTATATCTGAGAAGTTTATAATCTTAGGTTCCAACTCCTGTTATAGTTCTGAAATGCATTTTTATACAAGTAGAACTATCAAAAGGGAAATAAATCAAGGCTAGAATGAGGAGGGGAGGTGTGGTGTTTGTTACAAAAGTTGCAGCTTATCATGCAGGTATATGGAAGATAAAAAGGATTAACGTTATAGACGAGCAATCAGGGTTAGAACACACACTTTGTATAGGGCTTGTTTTCAGTACAGCTCTCTTTGCACAGAAGAATCCCTGTCTAGCATGTATAAAGAATTCTATAGGGAAGCCTCATATATATAATATTGAAAAATGAGAAAGAGTTTAACTGGGTGAAGCTGATCTGCTCTGTGGAGCTCATCCTATGTAGAAATAAACTGCATTGCATAAGTGAGAGTCCTGCCGACTCAAGCTAGAATGTAACCACACTTGACTAAGAATGGAATGCTGTCTGCAGTGTCTGTACTCCAATTGTTCTGAGCCATCTGTCCCTCTGTAACAAGCTGGACTGCACTCCTAATAAACACAGGGACAAAATCGAGAGGAGCTCTGTTAAAGTGCACGGTAAAAATGGTCCCGTATACTCCACACGAAAAAATATATAAGCACAGGGAGGTTCCGAGGTAACTGCACCAGGGCAATTCCAGTTTATAATGAGTGTACAAGTTGCAGATGACGCTTCAGTCTTTGAGTGTAGACTTTATGTACACAGAGCAAGCACAGTTTAAAGTGTCAGTGTCTGAGTTTTTTTTTTACGAGTTGTAATGTGCACTGGAAAGCAATGCAGATTGAAAATAAATATTTAGTTCCCAAAGCTGGACTTCTGGGGCTATTGGAGGCCTGCAGTCTGGGACCATTGGTTCACACATTTGATTTTAGGAATATTACATCTGCATACAAGTTCAGGATTTCCTTTTTTAAATAACGTTTATGATTAAACTGCAGCTATCATGCCTGTGCACAAATAGAAACACCATAACGATAGATAACTAGAATGGTGTGCATGCAAGATTTTGATGTAAGCAGTAGTTCTGAAGTTTTAAGGTCTACCCTTATAGTCCATGCGCATAGATTAGCCTTTCCTGTTACTAAAGCCAGTCTGGAGAGCCTGTGTTAATTATTCTGTAAACATGTGGATAAATGCAATGTGTGCCAGGAAAGACGCATACAATTAAACCCCCCTGGCAGACAAACAAAACCTCACAAGCTGATGTTAAAGTGTAGACGTCCTTTCTGAAGCCAATGTTTGTACTGCAGCGTTTCAAAGTGTATACCTCTGTATATTCACAACAGTCTGGAACAGCAACAGTAAAGCTATCCGCTATGTGTACATTTCTTACTGCTTTTGTTTTTAAAATGTACAGTACTTCCCTATTATGTTTAAAATACTGAGATATGGGGGGGGCACTCAATATTTAAAAACTAAAAATAAACAATTTAGGAAGTTAATTCAAGGGCTTTTTACATGCAGCTAAGTTGTTTCTTATTAGATTTGTAGCGTTGACGTGAATTCTTATTTCCATTCTAAAGAAATTGGACCAAACTTCAGTGGAGTAAGAGATACGTAGTCCAGTATAAAAGCCTCAAATACCTTTCCAGTGCGTTAGGTGCTATGGACGGATCCACACCTGCCTCGCTTTTGTTAAACTCATTTTCCATAAGCTGTTTGCGGGATGATAATCATTGGCTGTTCTAATGTAAGGCTGTTTTTACTTTGTCAAAACTGTACATGACACTAACTGAGCAAAATCAACTGTCCAGTTTAAACCGGCTGTGACTGACTATGATCTAGTGTGGCCCTCTGTTCAATTAACAGTTCAAGTCATAATGTAACTAGAAATAATACACTTCGTTATTTCAGTTTCTGGTGTACAAGTTTAGTTCACAAAAAAAAAAAGGCTTGGCGTTAAGCCGTAGTAATATTACTCGCAATGTGACTCCTGAGCCACGTTTGGAGCACTTTTCGTTCTAATCTTTCGACGGCTTAATGTGTGACATGCAGTGTAGGTATGTATCGTCACTTCCCTTTTCGCTGGCCCTGCACTCACAGTTATATATAGCAGTGTGAAATTCCGACCCGTCCACGCACTGCCAGGCACTTCCCTTTATTCTGCACAGTGATTTAACGGCTGTGGTTCCGGGGTTCACAGCAGTTCAGTTTTAACTGATCAGGGTGCATTAAACCAGCGGGTTTACAGCGGGGCAGATTCATCAAGTGCATTGTCTAGAAAGCTTCTGCTGGGCAGTGTAGCATCCACAAGACAGTGACATCAATGTCTGCGCTGGCTGTTGCTACAGAGCTGTTAACCCAGTGCATAAGTCTGTTTGCTCTATATGGACTAGTTTCCTTCCTTGACTTATGCACTCCTTATATCTTTTACTGAAAGAAACTGACAACTTGTTAAGACACATACCTTTAAAGTTATGGTATAGCGTTAGAAAAAAATGATTTTTTTTAAACATGTTGTTTTCATTGAGTGTGACACATATCAACCCTCTGTATTAAGAACAAATACATTATAACCATGAAATGGAATTAGCTTAAACTACATTACAATTGCAAATCGATATTCTCTGCAATACCTTGTGAATGGCATTTAGACTCGAGGCTTCGCTGAAACGATACCCCTGGTGTGAGACACTGGGCAGACAGGGAAGGGAGGGCTATCTGTATTTCATGGGACGGTGGGGGTACAAACATTGCAATTGGGGTTTCTTCAGGTAGGAAGTGGGGCTTGGGAATCCTTTGCTTCTGTGGACCTGGTGCACCATATATTTCTGTTAAGATGATATTTATACAGTTATAACTATTCTTAAAAATAAAACTACTATGAAAAAAACCCAATAAACCTTTGTGAAATAAATACATCATGTAATAAACTGAGTGACCATTTAGAGCTGTCTGATGACAAGAGAAGAGCGACCAGAATTATTCTGTGTTTAAAAGGCATGTCATATGCAGACAGGCTAAAAGAATTGAATCTATTCAGTCTTGAACAAAAAAGATTATGCAGCGATCTGTTTCAAGCATTCAAGATTCTAAAATGTATTGACAATGTCGACGCAAGAGACTTTTTCGACCTGAAAAAAGAAACAAGGACCAGGGGACACAAATGGAGATTAGACAAAGGGGCATTCAGAACAAAAAATAGGAGGCACTTTTTTACACAGAGAATTGTGAGGGTCTGGAACCAACTCCCCAGTAATGTTATTGAAGCTGACACCCTGGGATCCTTCAAGAAGCTGCTTGATGAGATTTTAGGATAAATAAGCTGCTAACAGCCAAAAGAGCAAGATGGGCCGAATGGCCACCTTTCGTTTGGAAACGTTCTTATGTAATTAACCATCCACCAATTATTGGGACAGTAATGGTACTCAGGGTGTTGGAGGGTAGTATCACAGTGACCAAACATTACAGAATGAGGGGGGGGGGGGGGGAGGGGGCTCTTAAATTACAGTTGGAGGTGTGTTCGGTATTCAGCAACTTCCAACGACTTTATATTACTTACAGAAAAGTAAAACACAATTGGGATATCCTGAATAAACCAACCATTAGCTCCTCACAACATTAACATCCGGGACCTTACAGTAGGTTTGAAATAAAAATGACAATGCTTGAGATCTGCTGCTACAGTAGGCTACTGCAGTGGTTTACTTGTAAACGCAGGTCCACTTGATACAAAATAACTTACCGGAAACCAGATACTAACAACAAAGAAGCGTAAATAGCATTGTACACAAAGTAAACGATGTGTTGCAACGTTATTTAAAATCAACGAATCTACATGTCGTTTGGTAATACTTGAAAGCGATAATAAGGTACTTTTAGCATATCTAACACAATCTAGTATCCGCACTTTAGATTATAAAACTGGATCTACCAGGCTGCCATAAAGCTTTACTTCAATAGGCTTCACGTTTGATGATACAAAGCAAGCCACTGCTGACTTCATTCAGTTGTTACTAAAATTGTTACAAAACCAGCAATGTATTTCAGTCTTCCCAAAAAAGGCTGTGTATGAAGTCTTGTGTTTATGTGGTTGTGTAACACGGGGTACTTTTCCTTTGGTAAGAAAAATTGCAGCAGTGCAATTATCCCTGAAGGCCTCTAGGAAAGTTTTCCTTTCCGCGGTGTCCTTGCATTGATTCAGGCACACATAGGCTTTATTTGGAAGATGAGGAGTGAATGGGACCAGTTAACACGCAGGGGCTGTTCAGCATTTGAAAGATGGGGAGGTTAACACCATTACCAGGTGTGAAGCAGTCTGCATCTCATGAGTTTCATTACTGATTGGTGGGTCTCTTCTTGAAAAATTAATGGGATTACAATTCCAAACTTTTTTTTTTTTTTTTTAATGGTATCAATTGAATCATGAATCACGGTAAACAATGAAATGACACGACAGTGAATTTTGCTGAGTTATTTGTACATTCTGTTATTAAGAAAATGATACAGAATATTCTGGAAATACAGAATAAAATATACCTGCATATTTTACTTTACCAGCGTTAATTACATAGACTAAATCATGTTTTACAGGAAACATTAAACACGATGACACGTTCACAAAATGGGTTATAACGTAACATCTCTTTAAATATCTTTTTTTTTTTTTTTTTAATGTACAAATTTAAATAAGTTATTATTCTAAAATGTATAATCTCATCAATATATCATGGATGTATCATGAAACAAATTGTTGCCATCAGACTAAATAATGGATTGATGGTGGATTGAACGAGAAACACACAGCGCGCTATCTAGACCACTTAATTAAATGCCCAGAGTAACAATATAACGTTGCTCCGGGTTAGTGTTTATCGTGTTGGGGTTACTATCAGGCATGTCTGAATTTTGAATGAGGTGCTCTGACTGTCACTCATCCTGTGACATCTCGTCGTGTTCCTGCACTCCGTGGCCGCTGATTGGATCTTATGGCTACGGGGAGGGCTTTTTCCCAGCTCGGGCTGTCAGATTGGCAAATTGAGGATCGAGTCGTTGTAGCTGCAGGTAGGGAGGACGGGATAAAGCGAGAACATCAAACAAATCTGAAAAACGAGAAGGCTGCCTTTTAATTTTTACATTGTTATTTTATAGAAGTGGAAAACAAGGACCCGTTTCCGAAGAGAAAATCATCATTCAAGCAGAGTCAAGAGGAAAACCTCGGAGCACGGGAAATACCAGTGTGCAAGAGTTAATGTTTTTTGTGGAAGGGGGTGGGCACGGGTTTTCTCAAGAACTTAAAAAGGACCCCGTCTGCCTGCTAACCGACCCACCAAGAAGCAAGCATGAAACCTTTGAAAAGGGGTAAGTTTAACTGAAGTCGTTAATGATTTTTTTTCTGTCGTGAGCGTTGCGAGCAATTGTTAGCCAGTGTTATATGCCTGAACAAGACGTAGAGCGCATGGCTGCGTTTTAAGCAGGAATGCGGTTTTGTGTAAATGCAGCGAGTGTTTGTGTTTGAATTTGGAGGGACAGTTATCCTGGGAAGTACTAAGCATGGTGTCCATCTGGTGAAGGGAGTGTAGTGCGACTCGGTTGAGCCAGGGCGTGTGTGTGTGTGTGTTTAGGGGGTCGTTGTAGTACCAAACTAGCAGCGCACATTCTTTGAAAAATTGATCAACTGTTTGTTTTTGCAGAATTCAGGTCTTGTAACTGCGCCCTATTACATACTTGATTATATCAAAGTTTTGGACAGCAAATTAAATGTTCTTGTTCGCACAGCTCGTCTTATATTTTAATCTAAATATATTTCTCAAAAAAGATGATACGTTTTAAGGAATTGTAATGGGTACATGCCTTGCTTGTTTGTTAATAAAAGTCCATAAAATAAAGTACAAGTAAGTTAAGTGATAGCTGTGGTAACTTTAATTGAAAGCAATACTAAGTATTATACATGTACATCGAATAATTACAATCCGGCGGTTTCTTTTGAAAGATTATTTTATACCACTGTATTAAATAATGACAGTCTTCTCGTTGTGGGGATTTAGAGTTTATTACACTGCTGCATTGTAAGAGTATCGTCGTGTTGATTCCAGCGCCAGTGTTTCTGTGCCCGTGTTTGACAGCTGGGGGAAACCCGCGCAAGTTCCTGTTTCATTTTTAAAACAAAGCCAGTATTGTTTTGGCATGTCGGCTTTATGAGCAAAGATAAGCACAGGATATGGCTTAACCGGTAACTTTTTTTTTTTTTTTTTTCGGTAGAGAATAACTTTGTTACTTTTTTTATTTTTCTAAGTTTATTAATTTTGGTGTGTGTGTAATAATTTTGTTTATTTATTAACGTGTTCCAAGAACATATGTTAGTCCGCAAAATAATACAAATAATGGTTTGCTACCTGCTGGAGGACACTAATTTGGTTTAGTCTTTCTTATTGAATGAAATGCGCTCTTATCTGAATGCTGATGAGGTGATGGAATACTGACTGTATGTGTATATGAATGGGTTTGTAAAGTGGGTTTGATGCGAATGTTTAACACACGTGTGTTTGTTGCAATACTCACTAGTGTTTTGTTTCACATGAATTGCCAAGGGCCATATACAAATGCTCAAATTTAAACCCCGCTTTAAGATTAAGTGCATTACCGGTAATGAATACTGGTTTACGTCGTTATGAACTGCTGTGTAAGCAGTTTGTATCCCTTCCAGCGGCTTGGATATATACCTGCCCCCAGGCTGTTTGCAGGTTTCAGTGAAAAGAGATTTTCGTGTGAGACGTGCAAAATTCCCTCCCCCAAGCCCCGGTTAACGCCATTGTCCCCTTTGTCAGGACGACAGGAAGGAATTCCTACATTACTGCCTGGGTCTGTAGATCAAATTACACGAAGTGAAGCCTTTTACTGCTGTCTGAGTGGAGAGTCTGTACCACTTTAGATTAACATTCACGTTTTTTTTTTTTAACTAAGCAGAGATCTGCACCGGTGCAACAGCTAGCTGAAATGTACCTTGCATGTTTGTTCAGGTTTAACAGACGAGTCTATACAGAGAAGTCTGCAATCACTTTATATTAATGTCTCACTGAAACGCTTGCGTCTTCCCAGCCCGGGAAGAGGAGCGCGTCCGGGAGCCCGAGTTCTCGGTGATGTCGGACAGTGACCCGTGCGAGGATGAGGTGGGCAGCAGCTTCCCCTTGGACCTGTCGGGCGGCTCGGGCAAGAGGCGTCGCCGTGGAAACCTGCCCAAGAAGGCGGTGCAGGTCCTACGAGACTGGCTGTACGACCATCGTTTCAACGCCTACCCCTCTGAGCAGGAGAAACTGAGCTTGTCCGGGCAGACCGGCCTCTCTGTGCTGCAGGTAGGGACCCAGCCACATCGCACCTCGCTTAAGGCTAAAGGCTGCCTCGAAATGTCATACTATTAATAACCAGCAACAGGACTTGCCTATTGAACTACATGTTGAAATCTGCATCGTTTCAGAGCCTGGGTGCTTTGAGCTGAGACTGTCCTTGTTCTGTCGAGTCCCTCGATGAAAGGATTTTTATTATTATTTTTTGGCCACTAGAGGGAGTCAATGGACAGCTCAAGTTGCATCTCCAGTAGTTTGTTACATAGCACCATTGATGCAGACATTCCAGTGCAGATTCACATCTGCCTGCAAGGTTGTTGGTGGTGCTGGTTGCTGGGAAGGAGCATGTCCTTGCATTTGTAGATAGCGTCTTGGTAGAAAGTTCAATGCTACGTTCCAGGCATTGCATAATTTAAATTCTGGAAATCTGTTTTTACATGCTTGACAAGGGCTCCTTAGTGGTGCTGAATTGTGTGTTTTGCTGATTGAAAGTTAATGCCCTCCCACTTGCAACTGCAAACACACTTAATACATCTAAATATATGACGTGAAGAGCACCCCTCTGTGGACAGACGCTGTGCTGCTCGTGCAGAGCCAGGCTATTAAGTAGCATTTCCATTTTCCGTTTATCTATTAACTGGAGAGTACCCTTGAGATGCAGCTGATTTAATCTAAGGGTCCCTAGCAACTGTGAACAGGCAAGCACAGCACAGTTAAAAATAGCAAAGTGCTTCAGTAGTTCATAAACTAATACAAGGTATCTTCCTAAAATGAGTTGAAATAAGATGTAAGTGACATGCCACAGTATTGCAATACTGACTTGCTCACACTTCATGTTAACGCTCCTGTTTCTCTGGATTTCCTTCAGATCTGTAATTGGTTTATCAATGCGCGGCGCCGTCTGCTTCCGGACATGCTCAGACGGGACGGCAAGGACCCAAACCAGTTCACCATCTCGCGGCGGGGGGCCAAGATCACAGAGCCCAGGATGGGAGGTGGACCCAGCTCTCCGGAAACAAGCCCGGCCCTCCTAGCTGCACTGCGCCCGTCTGTCATTCAGCCTGCCCCTTACCTGGACCTCAATATTCTAGGGAACACAGCGACGGCCATCTTGAGCGCGGCAAACTTCTCCACTGCGCCCGCCATCTTGAGCAGGGCGAACCAGCTGAGCACGGTAACTGTATTGAGCAAGACGGGCTCCTCTTCCGACTCAGCAGCCATCTTAGGCAGGGCAGACTCTGTGAGCCCGACCGGAGGACTGTTTAACACGCCACCCCCTACGCCTCCGGAGGTGTGTCTGCAGGACTTCAGCGACTTTCGGTTACTGGTAGAGGTAGCCCTGCAGCGTGCGGCTGAGCTGGATAACCAACGGCAGAGTGGGCCAGGGATGGTCAGTGCCAAGAGTGAAGCGAGCAAGGCAGTGACGAGTGAGCAGAGTAAGATTATGGACAGTGATGACAAGGAGACAGTCCAAAGTATTAACGTGCCAGCTATCCAAGGAATTGAACCAGTAAGTGGATCTCTAGCTGTGGAGAAGAGCGCTGCTAGTGTGCAACACGCCCAGAATGTCCACTTGGTGAATGGCGTGAGGGTTGATGAGAAGAGGCTGAATGCCCAGGAGACGGTTGTTCGCGGGGTCTATGAGCCGAGTGTCTGGACTATTCACACACAGAGGTTTGTTCACTCGGAGAGCATCCAGAGTGTTCCGGCACAAAGTTCTGTTGCATGTGCATGGAGCTCCCAGCACACTCGCACCGTGCGTGAAGCTGTGAACTAGGGCACGGGACCATCGAGAAACCTGTTGCCAAGCTTGCTGTCTGCTGCTTACACTACTTTTTTATATATTAAAAAACAAACAAAAGGAAGGAACACTGAATGTCTCATCAGTAGAAATGATAACTGGAGAAAGTCAATTGCTGGTACTTAATGTGCATCACAGATTGTTTGAAATGCTGTTGGAAATGTGGTGTCTTCCAAAAAAAAAAAAAAAAAAACTGTACTCTGGAGTTAAAAGCAGACCAGGCCTCCACATTTTCTTTTTAATCGGTGCAGCAGATACTGTGAACTGTTTAGAGGTGTTATGTGAGTTTACAATACATCAGGGCTTTTTAAAGAACTAATTTTAGGGACAGGATTCTTTCGAGTTTCTTGAAACTCTCATTCCAAAGGTATTCTGCGAGTTACGTTATGGGGATGGATATCGTTTAAACATATATGTGTGTTTTTTTTTTTGTGGAAATAGGAATACCAATGAACAGTAGTTTTGAGTCATTCCAAGTTAAATTTCTGCAGCCTCAAAGCAAAATGACAAACTGGGGAGGTGTAAAATGTATTATTTTAGTTCTTTCGCCAAATAGTTACCACCTCTTATGTTGGTGTTGTGAAGGTCGGACACGCAGTCATTCTGAATTATCAGATATCCAATGAAAGTTTCTTTTAAATCTATCAGTGTAGCAGATATTGCCTGCAATCATGCGCATAGCAAAAGCTGGTCTCAGAATCGGGTATGCAGGAAAACGCATGGATTTGAGTGTTTTCAGGTGTGTATAAAGTAGGCTGCAGTGTCACTAAATAATTATTTGAAACCCACAGTTAAGAGTAAAAATTCAAAAAGCTTCAGGTTATTCCATAAGTTTACCCTTTCTTGCACCATGTGCTAAATGCATTGACTTGTATAGTTTGTGTGTGCATGGAGTGTAACAGCCATTCACTGGAGCTGCTTTAGCCAGCCTTATAATAATGAAACTGAGACAGTGTTGTGGGATATTGCATGGTGGGTAAGGAGGCTGCAGTTCTAATCATGCTTCTGTACGTCCATTTATCTTGTGATTATCTGTCTTGCTGTCGGAACAGAGAAGTTGAAAATTAAGTTTAAGGGTTGAGTTGTTTTATGTGCACCATGTATTAAATTTTGTTTTTTCATTTTAAGTTCTATGTTTAGTAGCCAGACACAAACTGTGCACCTGCTGTTAAATGTGTGTTCATTTCTACGATTGATGCCTACGTGAAAAGGCTACAGGGCCCATTTCAACTTGACCTCTCCTGTGCATCTAAAAGAGTGGGCTGTAATATCCTGTTTTCATGTGACCAAAAAAATACATGTAAAGGGACACTGCAGTTTGATTCTTTTGCATTTTTATACTTTACTGGTGGTTGTGCCTTTCTGAATTGGAGGTCACCTTTTTGAACAAGCTGTTGAATAGTGCAATATAGTGAGGAGATAGACTTCATGAAATTCCACTTTTGTAGCCTTAAGTATGTGAATTTTTTTCATACATGTAACAAATAAAATTTAAATTCTTAATTTGTATGTTTCTTCTGGTTGTCCTTCTCAGAATTGAATTTATTGATAAACAGTACTTCAAGAACACAGTTTTAATAATAAAAATGCAATAAAGAAATACTTTTAGGTAGGAAAATTTATTTGTTTTCCACTGAATAATACAAAAGAGTAAACTGGATTTCAGAGAGGAAAAATAGAGGCAGACTGTGGTCTACTTCGTTCTCTTAGATACAGCTTTGGATCTTTCTTTGGTTCAACAATGGTACTGTAAATAATGTAACAAACCACCAATTGCATTCAATTTAAACTGGTGGGATACTACAGACTAAAGTCATCACTCAGTCCACAACCAGCTGGCTTTTCTGTGGGTATTCCATTCTTGTCATGATTAATTTATATGGGGATCAACTTTTCTACTTTCTTAAATATCTATATCACAAACCATAATATTTTAAAACACTGATTTAGGCTCAAACGTTTAAACTGAGGAAAGCGGGGACAATTCTAATGGAAATTACTTTCCAGACCCTCTACCCACCTGCATTTTCTGCTGGACAACACCACTGAACTAAAGACTTACACACATTGCAGAAACTTGACTGCTTCAAAATCATACAGATTCCTATTGTGTCTGAAGAGGCAAATCAATGAAGAGAGCAGTGGATGGTGTTCCTATAGGCTTGATAAAGTGGTGAAGGGAAGCTCACTTTTTGGTTGAGCCTCAGCTAGAGAAGTGTGGAGAAGGCTGCTATAGGGTGGTGGATGGTAGTCCCCAGGGGGCATCAGAGGCTTCATGACAGAGGCAGGGTTTTTATGTTGGTGGTAGGCGAGGCATGGGGGTTCCCTATTGGCTGAAGAAGGTACAGCAAGGCAGCGCTAGTCGTCCTTGTCCTTTGCGCCGTGCTTGAGGATACGGGTGAACTCTGCGTAGTTGAAGTTGCCCTTCTTGTCAATGGGTGCTTCGCGGAACATCTCATCCACCTCGTCGTCGGTGAAGCGGTCGCCCATGGTGGTCAGGAGCTCCCGCAGGTGGTCCTCGTGAAGAACTCCTGAGCACAAATAAAACAGGAAACGTGTGCAAACTGCTGACCGATTATAGATAGATACAATATATGTTAAGGTAACATTATTCAGGTTTCATTCGACTTCATGAAGAAAAATTAGTTAATTCACACTTTTGGCCATAGCTGTATACTAATGCCTGTTATTATTTATTTTTTTAGTTAAAGACACTGACACTATTAAATTACCCATCCCAGGAGGACAGTCAGTTACTTGATGCTAAAATATGTTATTCCAATGGCCTATCTCAAACAATGCAGGTTACTGAATTATTAAATCCAGACATTGGGCCAGTAGATACGTGCCACAGAGAAAAATATAGCCTGTAAGAACACATTGTTACAGAGGGATGTGACATGGATTCCATAGACAGATACACAGTGTAGAGACGTGCAGAGCTGCAGTCAGTGTCATACCAGAGCCCTCTTCATCGAAGCAGGCAAAGGCGTTGCGGATAACGTCTTCGGGGTCGGTGCCATTGAGTCGTTCTCCGAACATCGTCAGGAACATGGTGAAGTTGATTGGGCCTGGGGCCTCACTCATCATCCCCTCCAAGTACTCATCCGTAGGGTTCTTACCTGCAAACACCACAATACAGCAAGTCAAAGACCCCTACCAAACAAGAAAGCAGTGCCAAGTCAACAGCAATAACACAAAAGACATAACACTAAATGAACTGTGATAGTGTCACAGGAACGGTGATGGCTCACCGAGAGAGGCCAGCATGTCATGCAAGTCCTCCTTGTCGACAAAGCCGTCTCGGTTCTGATCGATCATGTTGAACGCCTCCTTGAACTCCTGGATCTGGGACTGGTCGAACATGGCGAACACATTGGACGTCGCCCTCTGGGGGCGCTTCTTCGTTGTCTTTCCCTTGGCGCGTTTGCTGGACATGATGGCAGCAGGTTGTTCCTGGCGGTATGAGGAGCAGGGATTAGTCATTCCAAAAAAATGAGGAGGGGTGGAAAAGCAGGAGTGCAATCCCAGAGCAGGAACTGAGCAGGAGGGGGGCAGCCGTTACATTTCTCCAGCAATGGGAGTGAGCTGCCATTCTAACTCTGAGTTGAGTTTCTGTTGAGGGTGAAGAGGCATCACAGTCTTTTTGTAAAAAAAAAAAACAACTTTGTTTACAATGTGGACAATAAGAAGAAAATAAATATAAACTCATCATAAGCAACCATCAAATAGTAAAAAGGAAGAAAGGAGCAGAAAAAAAAAAACTGAAATGTAAAAAAATACAAGAACACACTTGCTTTTAAACCAAGTCTAATCTAAAGCCTTCGTCGGTGCTAGGTCACCATGAATTGTTAATTTTTTATAAACGAAATCTATTAATGAACAGTAACACCAGCTCCAGCAACACAGGGTCTATTGACATTTCCTGCAGGGCAGTATTCTAGTTACTCTACAGACACAATACCAGCAGAACCATGAACTCTAGCTGCCATTCCAGAGCAGTACCAGCAGAACCATGAACTCTAGCTGCCATTCCAGAGCAGTACCAGCAGAACCATGAACTCTAGCTGCCATTCCAGAGCAGTACCAGCAGAACCATGAACTCTAGCTGCCATTCCAGAGCAGTACCAGCAGAACCATGAACTCTAACTGCCATTCCAGAGCAGTACCATTAGAACCATGAACTCTAATTGCCATTCCAGAGCAGTACCAGCAGAACTGTGAACTCTAGCTGCCATTCCAGAGCAGTACCAGCAGAACCATGAACTCTAGCTGCCATTCCAAAGCAGTACCAGTAGAACCATGAACTCTAGCTGCCATTCCAAAGCAGTACCAGCAGAACCATGAACTCTAACTGCCATTCCAGAGCAGTACCAGCAGAACCATGAACTCTAACTGCCATTCCAGAGCAGTACCATTAGAACCATGAATTCTAACTGCCATTCCAAAGCAGTACCAGCAGAACCATGAACTCTAACTGCCATTCCAGAGCAATGACCCTTGTTTTGCCTCTCTCTCTCTCTCTCTCTCTCTCTCTCTCTCTCTCTCTCTCTCTCTCTCTCTCTCTCTCTCTCTCTCTCTCTCTCTCTCTCTCTCTCTCTCTCTGCAGCTGCTTCAGATATGCAAGGAAGTTTACGTGGTGATTTTGCTAGGCGTTGGCCAAATTAAGATTGCTTGTGATGGAAATAAATAGTGTAATATTTAGGCAGTCACTGCTTGCTTGGTCCCTTATTCTAATCTGATTTGTAATTAGATGTACAGGGCTGTTATCTTCAGGGAGATCAGATAATTTAGAAGTAAAAAGCTTACAGATATTATATACGAAATCATTCTTCTTTTAAGTAATATTTAAAACTAGAACCATTGCGAAGCAAAGTTCACAGCTTTAAAAGTTAAATGTGTGTCAGTATTTTCTTTTGTTTTCACATTACTAGCTCAAACCACAAGGCCACTCTGCTCTCAGCCCCTCAACTCAAACAACAAGGCCACTCTGCCTCTCAGCCGCTCAACTCAAACCATGAGGCCTCTCTGCCTCTCAGCCCCCAGCTCAAACCATGAGGCCACTCTGCCTCTCAGCTCAAACAATGAGGCCACTCTGCCTCTCAGCTCTCAGCTCAAACCACAAGGCCACTCTGCCTCTCTGCCCCTCAACTCAAACCCCTAGGCTTTAAAAAACACTGCTGTTTCTAAATCATGAGTTCCTGTTTGAGAACAGAGCCCACTATCTCAAAGTAATTAACAGTGAATACACACTATTTTTCAATTGCATTTCCCGCTCAAAACTGATTATTTTGTTCCAGCTTATATTCTATGGTTGTGTACTTTGACGGTTTGGCCTGCTGTTAGTGTTACCTGCAGCAGTGACTCAGGAACAAAAACAAATAACAAAGGGTTGCCTTTTTTCAAATATATATATATATATATATATTTTATATTTTTTTATATATATACTGATCCTCTGGTACAAGAAATACTGATACTGTATTTTCACAATGGGTTAATCTGATGAAAATCTTCTTAAATATTTAAAAGTAAACAACATACGATTAAAAGTAAACTACATGCATTTTTAGAAGATTATATTTCAGCTTTCCATCCATTCTCCTTGTCTAGTCTGGAATTGAGTTTTGTCCTCATCTTAAACAAGTGATTCAATCAAGCAGAGATACAAACCGCTGTCATTTCCACAGTGGAGACTGCTTTCCTTAACAGATAGGAGGGGCAGAGGATGTGTTAACTATGCCACACTGCCCCCCAGTACAGTGATCCAGTCCTAAAGCTACACTGCTTCCCAGCCCACTGCTTACCAATGCTCAGCTCCAAACATTAAGCCAGTCTGCATCCTATTCCACAGCTTCAAGAAGCGCAATACTGGGATTGGTCTGTTGGGGGATTTGGTCTCTTTTGCTGATTTTCCATTTGCCTGACAATTATGTACTGGTACTTTATAACAACAGTCAATTTCCGGTGGAATTAAAGTGTATTTTTTTGTTGTTGCAACAGAATAAATATCAATTTAATCAGAGTGCCTAACTGAAAACCTTCACAACCACCAGCTCTGACCAGATGAAAACCATGGCAGTCTGTACAATATGGTAAAACACCAAGGTTGTCTGCACTGCCTCTTCTCATCCCCAGTTCGAACCCAGCCCTGGCAGCTTCAGCATTAACCAATAGGCTTGATAGCTCCCAGTCTACTCTACTATAACCACTGGATTAGCTGCTCTCCAGTTCTAACACAGTACTTCAGACTCACTAAAAGAATACAATACACGAAAGAATGTCATCATGGCAGACTCACCTCTGCTTCGGGTGGAGATAGGGAACTCTGTCGTCTTTCCTCTGCAGTTACTTCCAAGTCAGCCAGCTAAAAAGTTTGTTTTTCAGCTCAAGCTAGCTGTCCACGCCCGCTTTCTCATTCACAACCAATGGGTGGCTGGGCCTTGTCCAAACAAGACCCGCCCACCCCAGGGATTTACCCATACAAGGCAAAAGAATGTGAAAGTTTGATCCGGCTACCACCACAATGGATTTTGGGATATTTGGGAGTTATGCTGAAGTTTCAGGAACTTCGATAAGACAAGCCTTATTTAGAGAAAAGGCTGTGTGTGTTTGTGAAAGTCTGCTTCAGGAAAAGGGGGGGGGGGGCCTGTTTTCCTGGGCTGTATTCTACCAGAGATATGAAGCAGACCCAGCGGTTTACAGGCCTAGGGATTTCTTAATAAGGCACAGAGCACATCCAAAGCACCTTACTTCTGAGGATCACACACATGCCTTTGTGAAAACCCATTAATCAAAATCTGTGTGTCCTAATTTAACAGACTTTTTAAAGTTAGTTTCATAGATTATAGGGAAGCATGTAACAGAATTTGGGGCCAGATTTATTACATTTGTGTTCTGTATATTATTTATTTGTTTTAATATCAAAACCCTGCAGATACAGTATGTCATGTTGAAGGGTTACCGAGAGACTGCAGAGTTCTCATAGTCTTTATCATTCACACAGTGGCAGAACAATGACTCTAAATAAGTAAAGAAAAAAATCAACAACCGTTTTCTATTTCTTCCTGAATGGGAAAAAAAATGTTGTATTAAGGTTTCAAAATCATAACTACAGTATTCCAACAACTGCTTCAAGGTTTATAGCTGTACAGATTACAATCAAGTCAAATTCAGCCATAGAACATTTCAGCTTCATTACTGATTGAGTCTTAAAACTGATGCAATACAATTCGGATACTTGTTTATTTCTTGTTTTAAAACTTGTATAAACAAGGTTTGTTTGGTGATGCCTTTTTAATAGGATCATCTCAAATATGTCAAATATATTCACAAGCTCAAAAAAACTATGCACTGTAGATTGTATTGTGTTGCCATTCCTCAGATAGTTCTGTGGATTCACTTCCAGTCAGAAACTTTAAATGTATGTGTACTTTCAGAAAATTGCAATCATTACGAACACAATCCGATCAATAAATGCTGTAAAAACAAAGATTCTAGCCATGTGGTCCAAGTGTTCATACAAATGGATTGGGAGTAGAAATCAAATCCCAGTATGCGCTTCAAAAACAAATGCCTTTTTTTTTATTTGTCACTTTAATCAAATACAGTGGCAGGATTAATCATAGGTAACATTCATTTATTTAAATGGAAGTTCTATGTGCAAAGTGCATTTCATAATACAAAACGATAAGATATTAAACATTCTGTACCTGTATTATCACGTATGTCAAAACACTGCTTTCTAAATCATTCCAGTACGTTGTTTTAGCCATGTTGTATGTAGAATGAGCCAAGAAAATGACCCCAGTCACGGTAAGATGAACGCACAAACATTTGTGGTTAAGCACAATGGAAAATGTGGTAAATTATATCCACGCATGGCGATAGCCTGTTAAAACACAACTAATCACGGTGAAAGGATAGTGTGTGCAATAGCACAGTGCACCTTGCTGGGTTTGGAAATTGAAAGCTCTCAGAGATAACTCTCCACACTTTATGACACGGACGTTGCAGCCACTTTATTAAGCTATCTTGTAAAAGCCCTTCACTTTATTCAAACAGCTCCATTGACGAGGCGTGTCATTATGGGGTAAAGGCTAAATATAATTAAACATTTTTGAACATTGACAAAAAGTGAATGGAATATGTATGAAGGGTTAAAAATGACCATTACAATGTGGAGAATTTGTGCACCGTAAATATTATGATGTTCATACATTCTCATGCGCGAATCTGTACCAAAATCTACAACATATATGTCATTGGTTTGAATAAAGGTGCAGTTCATCTGTACCCACGGCAGCAGAGCGGCTAGACTGCGGTGTTTTTGCAATATTCTCCAAGTTGTTAGGGAAACTACAGCAAACGTAATTAGACTGGAGATTCACTGCTCTTTATCTGAACCATGTGCCAAAGGAATTCATTTGCATTATTTTGCAGTATTTGCTCTTTACCTTTTATGGATTCTTGTTAGATTCTAAATTAATTATTTTCAAGAAGCAATCATTTAAAAATAAGTTAGGTCTGCCCTGAAGGATGAATTTATTCCTGATTTTATTTTTGATGTAAGCGTTGTTTGGGTCTCTGTGTATCACAATCTGGCATCCTGTATATATATATATATACATACACACACACAGTACCAGTCAAAAGTTTGAGTACACTTGCTGGAAACTAGGTTTTTTTCATAACTGACAATGTTTTACGTTGTATACGTTTCTGTAAATACTTGAAAATGAAAACACATGTTACAATATACAAAACAAAACATAAGGAGTATCAAAGCAATGTTCAAGAAAATTGAAAATTGTCTCTAAATCTTGGATTCCTCAAAATAGCCACCCTTTGCCTTAATAACAGCCTCACAAACACGAGGCATTCAGTTAACAAGTTTCAGCAGGAAATCATCCGACATGTCTTCCCAGTAATTCTGCAGCAATTTCCAGAGATGTAGGGCACTTGTGGGTAGCTTTGCTTTGACTCTTCTGTCCAGTTCATCCCATACAAGTTATATGGGATTGAGGTCTGGAGACTGGGCAGGCCAGGACATTAGATTGAATTGTCCTTCACTTTCCTTCTTCGCCAGATAGTTCTTGCACTACTTTGAGGTGTGTTTCAGGTCATTATCTTGCTGAAGAATGAAGGACTGCCGAACTAGCCATAATCCTTATGGAATGGCATGCCTCTGAAGTATGCTATGATAGCCATGCTGGTTGAGCTTAAAATGGACTTGGTAAAGATCACCAACTCTGTCACCAGCAAAGTAACAACAGACCATGACACTGCCTTCTCCATGCTTGACAGTGGGAACCACACATGCAGAACTCATGCACTCACCCTCTCTGCGTCTTACAAATACTCGGCGGTTGGACACAAATATTTCAAATTTTGACTCATCGGTCCATAAGACCGACTTCCACTCCTTAAATGTCCAGTTTCTGTGTTTTTTGGCTCAGGCAAGTCTCTTCCTCTTATTCTGCACTCTTAACAATAGTTTCTCTGCAGCAATTCTTCCAGTTAGGCCAGCTTCATGCAATCTCCTCTGAACAGTTGATGTTGAAACATCTGTACTTCTAGTAGCATTTAGCTGAGCTTGTATTTCAGGGGCAGTTAATCGCTGGTTTCGCAGACTTGTGACTCGAATGAACTTGTTCTCTTAGTCTGAGGTCACCCTTGGCCTGCCTGACCTTGTTCAGTCCTCATGAGTCCCAGTTTCTTCAGATCGTTTGATGATCTTGGCCACAGCAGTTACAGACACTTGCAAACTTCTTGCGATTTGTCTTAAAGATTGACCTTCATTTCTTAAAGTAATTACAGGCTGTCGTTTTTCTTTGCTTAACTGAGCGTATTTTGCCATTTTCTACTCCCTTACATTCAGGAATGACAAACTTGTGCCTATGCTATCTATATTTATAGTAATCATGTACCCACATCTGTTAACAATAATTGGTGACAAAGGGTTAATTAGGTAACATGCTAGTTAACTCAGAGAACATCTAACAAAGACACTTTTATATTAGGCCAGTGTTCTAACACCGTGTTATACGCATTTCAGACTTGGGCTTCAGACTGAAATCCCTTGCTTTGGGTAACCATTTCATTGAAATTGACAAGATTTACATTTTCATTTAAAAATTAAATTTTTGAATGCAATTCACTTATGATTATCAGCTTATGTAAGTACACGTATCATATAATGAAATATTAAGTGTTTATAGATACATTTATACAGTTAAAAGCATAGCTAAATCATGAAAAACCTGGTTTCAAGGAGGTGTACTCAAACTGACTGGTACTCTGTGTGTGTGTATAGAGAGAGAGAGACAGAGACAGAGAGAGAGAGAGAGAGAGAGAGAGAGAGAGAGAGAGAGAGAGAGAGAGAGAGAGAGAGAGAGAGAGAGAGAGAGAGAGAGAGAGAGAGAGAGAGAGAGAGAGAGAGTCTGGTCTCTAAAGACTTCATTGCAATGCTCAGGAAGTGCAGTTTGAGACCACTTCAATGGCATTTTAACTGTAACTTCCCAACATCTGTTGTTCACACTCAACTGATGCAGTCCACCAGCAAAATCTGCAGCAGGCAGTCAGAAGCCCATCTCTGATGGGATGCATGCAGTGTTGGAAAGCTGCAGTAAAAGGGTAATCTGGTTTAAATGTTACATCTTACTGCCCGCACACACATTTGAAACATATTTAAGAAAACTTTTGTGATAATAATCTTTAAAAAAAAAAAAAAATTAATGAACCACGTTCACTTTCCAAAGGATACTACTGTAGTTGACAAGCAGACATTTTTCTAAAAGCCCGTGATAAGCCCCCTCTTGTGGCTGCTAAGAAAGAATGCAGGAAATACAAACAGTACCTTCCTTATATACCAGAAGCATTTACCAACTGCAACCAAAAGGGGGATCACGGATTGTACAAAAAAAGAAAAAAAAAAAGAAACGGTAGCTTTGGGCCGGCGTTATTTCACTGTTTCATAAAGATATTCACTCGAACTCGTTGTTCTCCAGACATTCCCGAATCCACGAACTCACTTCCGTTTACAAAGTGGAAATACAGTAACATATAAAAGCCAACTACTGTGTAATCATATAAAGCTAGTAACTAAAAAACGTAATAAACACAGGTCAAACCACTGATGCATTGTGAAACGTGTCAGAAACTATGGTGAGCTATTTAAGACCACGTTTTATTTATTTGATTTGAGCTTTCCAATTTTCCATGTCATTGTAATGCACAAAACAATGCATTTAAATGCTCTTTATGCCAGTTCGGTCAAAAGTGCTCCACCACAAGGCTTTTCTTAAAATTAAAAGTGTTCATTTTTTTTTTTTTTTTAAGGCCATCCTCCTTCTATCACGGCCCTCCCTCTGACAAAAAGGGTCTGCATTTACCACGTGATAATCCTGTGATTGGTCACACAGAGCACTGCCTGGAGTTTCTGAATCGTTTCCCAGCTTGTGATTGGCTAATCATTTCATTGCGTTCGTCCTATTTGCTTAGGCATTCTGAAACAGCGGAAGGTAAACAGTCTCTATACGCGTAAGCAGGAAGCGCCATTGAAACACTTTGCAACATCAATGTAAACGAGTAGGTAGGTGACAGCGGGAGCATATTTTTTTTTTTGTTGTTGCTTAATGTATTATTATTTATATCACCATCTCATCATATTTTACTAATAATTCACATGAGTATTATCGTATTGTTTTTTTTTTTTAATTTCTGGGAGTGGTACAGAGTTGGTGACGGAGGCTTAGGGTTTTTGCCATTATCCAGCTGCCAAACCTGACGGTGGTTTAGCTACCGTTACCGTTACAGTTTAACAACTGAAATACAGTTAATTCACCAAGAAATCTGTGAGGTGAAGTTAGAAGCGAATCCTTACTTTGGGATAAAAAACGAAACTCCGTACACGTTGTTAAGGTACAACGTGCTTTGTGGTATGGTCATTGTTGACGATAATACATGAGTTAAATATTCGCAGACTGGAAATCTGCTGTAGTATGTGCAGTCTTTGAAGGGAGTCATCCCATCATAGTTTAATAATGGCATTCAAAACTTTGTATGTTGACTTAACATTGGGGTTGGAAAGTGTCTTTCATACCGTAGAAGTCAAAGACTGCGTAAACTCCATGATGGTCAAGGGGGGAGGGGGAGGATGATGTGGACAGTAGCTCTCCCTAACGTTTAGACCTGTTAAGAGTATCCTCCTGTCTTGTCACATTCCACAGATGTTCGTAAGATTAAGGGTGTTAAAATGTCTTAAGTGCCTTATGCTCTAAGACTGTGCTTTTTGTGTAGTATCGCATAAGGACAATTATAACGGATCATATCACCAAAACACACACAAAAGACAAATTTGTAAAAAAAAAAAAAAAAAGTATTTTTCTTTGTCCAACACTGTCGTCAACCTGCAACAATGAGACAGATCAATAGGTATAGATATAACTCATTTTGACTTGGTTGTCAGTCTAGAACAAAGCTGCAACCATTAATTTGCAAAGCCTTCTGAATCTACAACTTTAACACAATATTAACGTTGCAGAACTTTAAGGGAGCAGTTTTCAGGATCAGATAGTTGTTTGTGCAGGTTTACAGCGTGGGTGCAGTGGAGGTAAGCGTCAAGTTAATGCAGCTTGCTAGACAAACTCTGTATTTGCTGTGCTTCTGTCATTCCATCACTCAGTAGACAAGCTGAATCCATTTATTTTGGGCTTTGCTGCTGGGCTCTGAAAGTGCTGCCCACTGCAGATCCTTTAACTAAATTCTGAATCTGTACAAAAACAAATCCAGACTGAGCAAACCGTAAACAATTGGTGCATCCCAGCTGTTTTCTAAATAGTTCTTTTTTTTAATTTGGATATTTATATATATCTTCTAGAAATTATCTTGTACTGCCAGTGTAGTCAGTGTGCCCTGCTGGACCTCTTAATATGGTATTCAGTACTGCACATACAGATCGCACTCCTCAATCTCCTTGTTAATGAGAGACACATGGACTGCACATAGTGTTGGGTTACAGGGCTCTTTAAAACCTGCACTGGACTACTTTGTAAAAGAGCTGCTGATCCATTTAGAAAGTGCTGGCTGCAAGCTGTGGAATTGTCATGTGCACTGCTAGAGAAAGTGTGTGTGTGTGTGTGTGTGTGTGTGTGTGTGTGTGTGTGAGAGACGGGCAGAAAGAGAGTGAGCGTGAGCATAACGGGCCTATCTCACAGTACAGCCAGGGCTTTACGATAGCAAGGCAGACAGAGAGAGAGGGACTGAAGGACAGTAAGGAAAGGGACAAGGCTTTAGATTCGGGGAGCAGCGAGACTGGATGGGTCTGTCAGAGTGAGAGTGACAGGGGAGGCAAGGAGGGAGTGAGAGGAAAGTGTGGGGGAAGTGAGAAGGAGGATAAGACAGATTGAGGGGTCCAGTGAAGTCAAGGAGAGCTGGGGTTGATGCACACTCTTTACCGAGTGGACTTCAGGAGTCGGGACCTGCTTGCACTGTGGCGCGCTCCAGTGGGGGATGCTGGGCTCGCTGGTCTGCAATGGATGCTGGGTGGTCCAGAGGACATAGTCTCGTAGGGGGTGGGGGTGGCCCTTCATCCTTCAGTCTGGGTAAGCAGAGAAACTAGGTTTCTCTAGCAAGAGAACATTCAAAGAGGAGATTAAATGTTTAAGAGATACAAATGGCAAAATCGTAGAGGAAGAAAAAAAAATAGCAAATATGTTAAATGATTACTTTTCACAAGTTTTTACAAAGGAAGATACTGACAATATGCCCCACATGTCATCCAGTTCCTATCCAGTTTTAAATAACTTTAGCATAACTGAGGCAGAAGTGTTAAAGGGACTAGGAGCTCTTAAAATAAACAAATCCCCTGGGCCGGATGAGATCCTCCCAGTAGTACTCAAAGAAATGAAAGAAGTAATTTACAAACCGCTAACCAAGATCATGCAGCAGTCTTTTGACACAGGGGTGGTACCGACAGACTGGAAAATTGCAAACGTAATACCGATCCACAAAAAGGGAAACAAAACTGAACCAGGTAACTACAGACCAGTAAGCCTGACTTCTATTATATGCAAACTTATGGAAACTATAATAAGATCCAAAATGGAAAATTACCTATATGGTAACAGGGTACTGGGAGATAGTCAACATGGTTTTAGGAAAGGGAGATCGTGCCTAACTAACTTGCTTGATTTTTTTGAGGATGCAACATCGATAATGGATAATTGCAAAGCATATGACATGGTTTATTTAGATTTCCAGAAAGCTTTTGACAAAGTCCCGCACAAAAGATTAATTCTCAAACTGAACGCAGTTGGGATTCAAGGAAACACATGTACATGGATTAGGGAGTGGTTAACATGTAGAAAACAGAAAGTACTGATTAGAGGAAAAACCTCAGAATGGAGTGTGGTAACCAGCGGTGTACCACAGGGATCAGTATTAGGTCCTCTGCTATTCCTAATCTACATTAATGATTTAGATTCTGGTATAGTAAGCAAACTTGTTAAATTTGCAGACGACACAAAAGTAGGAGGAGTGGCAAACACTGTTGCAGCAGCAAAGGTCATTCAAAATGATCTAGACAAGATTCAGAACTGGGCAGACACATGGCAAATGACATTTAATAGAGAAAAGTGTAAGGTACTGCACGCAGGAAATAAAAATGTACATTATAAATATCATATGGGAGATATTGAAATTGGAGAAGGACTCTATGAAAAAGACCTAGGAGTTTTTGTTGACTCAGAAATGTCTTCATCTAGACAATGTGGGGAAGCTATAAAAAAGGCTAACAAGATGCTCGGATACATTGTGAAAAGTGTTGAATTTAAATCAAGGGAAGTAATGTTAAAACTGTACAATGCACTAGTAAGACCTCATCTTGAATATTGTGTTCAGTTCTGGTCACCTCGCTATAAAAAAGATATTGCTGCTCTAGAAAGAGTGCAAAGAAGAGCGACCAGAATTATTCCGGGCTTAAAAGGCATGTCATATGCAGACAGGCTAAAAAAATTGAATCTGTTCAGTCTTGAACAAAGAAGACTACGTGGCGACCTAATTCAAGCATTCAAAATTCTAAAAGGTATTGACAGTGTCGACCCAAGGGACTTTTTCAGCCTGAAAAAAGAAACAAGGACCAGGGGTCACAAATGGAGTTTAGAAAAAGGGGCATTCAGAACAGAAAATAGGAGACACTTTTTTACACAGAGAATTGTGAGGGTCTGGAATCAACTCCCCAGTAATGTTGTTGAAGCTGACACCCTGGGATCCTTCAAGAAGCTGCTTGATGAGATTTTGGGATCAATAAGCTACTAACAACCAAACGAGCAAGATGGGCCGAATGGCCTCCTCTCGTTTGTAAACTTTCTTATGTTCTTATGTTCTTATGTTATCGAACTGAGCTCATTCAGAATATAGAGTTATGATTTTTGTAAGCATTTCTGACAATGGCACTGGCGACAGTTATGCAATATGTGGGTTTCCTGACAAGGGACAGTGAAGAAAACTGATCACTTTCAATTGTGCCAAACAGTACAGGTTTTTTGTAATATGAACTACTGTCCACTGTGGGCTGAATTAAGAGATACCCACATGTTTTACTGGCCCACAGTGGTGAAAAGCAAATGCATTCTTTGAAAACTGGAATTTCTTCTGTTGTGACATATTTGAAGTATACCGTACAGTAGATTGTGTGCAGTGGGGTTTGCGTGTGCTTTGAATGTTGGACATTGTAGTCCAAACATTCTAATTTGTATTTTGAGAGAAATGCTGAAAGCCGTTTGGTTTTGTATGTGTTTATTATTGAGCTCCCCTGACTGGTGTGAACGCGTTTATATAATTAGGATCAGAAATATAATCTGACTGGCCAGGGACAAGTTGTGTAGAAGCTGCAGGAAGCAGGAGATTGTCCTCCAGCTTCACTCACTCACCCCTTTGCTTTCATCAGCTCCAGTTTCAACAGGCTGACTCTCAGGAATGGCGAAGGTGATGTAAAATGAAGTATCCAGGGAGCTCAGCGTTTTCCCCTTTGTAATCATTAGATTGAAACGTGTTAACTTCAGAAAACTACTACTGCTGAGTAGTACAGCAATCCTCACAAATCCAAGCACCTGCTTCTTTACTTGTTTCACTTTGAATGGCACATGATCTACATCAGTGAACCTCACTGGATTGTCAGCACCTCATTTCTGTGCAGCATTCAAGCAACGTTCATCGTTTCCTGCCTCACTAGATCAGAAACTCGCAGTGTCTGTGTGCTGAATCGCTGTCCATCAGCTGTCCGTAAACAGGCCCAGTCCTGCTGATTGATTTGAAACTGTTCATAAGTATTAGACCTTGGTCTCTGATGGAGTGGGTAATAGCATTCCTGTAGTGTTTTGTCATACTGGTTCCAAAGAGTAAAGCCACTGTTTAGGTGAGTGTGATACATCTGGGCAGAGACAGCCTGAGAACACCAGGGAATCCATTTCACAGCAAGTATTGATCTAGGTTCATTTCTGTGGCACTATAAGTACTGTTTTTTTAAACTAGCTTAAATGTGTTTAATGAAAGGTGAAATTAATAAATTAATCATTAAATAAATGTTTTATTAAAAACTGTTTAATTTAAAAAAAAAAAAAAAAATTGTGTAGGGCCGTAGATAGCATTGTTTCTTTGTCTGTTGTATTTATGTGTAGATATTCATCTACAGGTAGATGTACTGCACTGGCTTTTCCATTTCAAACAATTGCTGTCTCTGTCAGTCTGTTTTTTTATTTTCTTTTAACATTTTCTATTCTTGCTAATGATACATCCCTTCTGTATATTTCAATGTTTTATCCACATTCCCTGGATCATTAATCCACAGTGCAGCAGTGAAATGACTAAGGCAGGTGGTTTCAAGTGTTAAAACAAATTAATATGTTTAATTAGGCTGCTATAATATATAGTTAGTACAAAAAGCAGTTTTTCAGTTTCATAATTTCCCAGATAGTGAAATTCTGAATATTATACAACAGCCACTGGACCAAATAATGGTAACTACTGCAATTTACTGATTTGTTTATTTGATCTGTTTTCTCCCATTCCCTCCATCTCTTCCTCGCTGTCATATGAGAGTGTGATTGATTTTCTGTGTTTCGCCCTTCCTGCAGTCACAGACGATGAACTACGTGGGGCAGCTAGCGGAGACGGTGTTCGTCACTGTGAAGGAGCTCTATAAGGGACTGAACCCAGCGACGCTGACCGGGGGCATCGATGTCATCGTGGTGCGGCAGCCCGATGGCTCTCTGCAGTGCTCCCCCTTCCATGTGCGATTCGGCAAGCTCGGTGTGCTGAGGTCCCGCGAGAAAGTGGTGAGTGAGAAACGATGCAAACACAGTGTTGAGCTCCTGAGAGAAAATGAAGAGGACCACACTCAGGTGCAAGCTATTGTAAGGAAATGTGATTGTCCATATTCATATTGTTAGAATATTTGGAATGCATGGTACTTTCAATGGAGACATATTGAGCACAGAGTTTAGGTGGGTATTTTGGAATGGAGGATCTGTCTCAATAAATTGCAAATTGATTAGAGGGAGAGCAGATATGACCATTTATGGGCATTTGTGAAGGGTTCTCTGTTCTGCTGTGCTTGGTTACATTGGGGGATGGGAGAATCTCAGAGATAACAGATGCAAAGGAATTGAGGGGTCTTGTTTGTCGTTCGTGTTGGTGGAGTAAAGGAATGTTTTTAAGGCTTGGAAACTTGCCACGAGTACACAGGTATAGTGAGGAACGGTCATAAATGACATCATTAAAAGGGTGTGTTTTGGAATCTACAAAACTAAAGTGAATGCATTGTCTGGTGCTCAGTTGTATCAAACTCACTGCAGCCCAGAGTGACGCGACTCTGTTCAATACAATTGTCTATTCTACGCTATACCAATAAACATATATAGTTGACAAAACTAATATTGTTTATCAGTTTCGTTATTTCTTACACTAACTTGCTTTATCATCCACAACATTATATCAGTTGATTGCATTCTATCTCAATCTGTTTTTCTCTCCTACAGGTGGACATAGAGATCAATGGGGAGCAGGTGGAACTGCACATGAAGCTGGGAGATAACGGGGAAGCTTTTTTTGTGGCGGAGAATGAAGATCACAAGGTCTGTAATAAAACCGATACGGTGGTTTGGAAGATAAAGGTTTTCCTGGTCAGATTACCCTGCCTCTTGGGTGTAAACGTGTTACCTCTCCCCTCCCCAGGAGCGGGTCCCTGCACACCTGTGCACCTCACCTATCCCACTGGAGGGGTCTGAGGCGGCCGAGTCACCCCTGATCACTGGCTCCCGCAGGAAGAAGCGCCGGCGGAAACGCACGCGCTCCGAAACCCCATGGAGAGAGGAGGGAGGGTCCTCTGATGATGAACGGGAGCTCCCAGGGGGTGAGGGGCTGGGGGAGGATACCTTGCCATTCGTGCCAACCAGGTAAGCGCTTTCATGTTGCAGCCAGGTAAAGACTTGTATACATGGTAGTCATGTAAAGACTGGCACACATGGCTGCCAAGTCTAAATGCATTTATGTACCTTTTTTTATTTTATTTTTTTTTTAAACTAAAACTGTGCCCCTGTGTTAACAGTTCTTCTGTCTACTATTCATTTGTGGAAGACACCATTGAAGATCTGGGGAGCACACATTCCCATGATATTCACCCCTATTCAGACGGGGAGTGGTCACCTCCAGAAAGGTGAGAGCGTTGCTTAGCACACGGTTCCCTCTAGTGTACTTCTAACCTTGGCTTTAGTTGCTGAACATTCAGGCCCAGCTTTGAGCAGCTCAGGCGATAATAAAACCGCACAGCTGCACCATGTAGTTTCAGTGCAGGTACAGTAGTAGTAATAGTAGACAACACTTTCTAGAAGTACGTGTTTTGTGTTTCAGTGTTTTCATGAGCCGGCCTTCCTCCCCAAAGAGTGACTCTGAGCTGCTGATTAAACCTCCTGAATCGACAGGGCCCCAGATGCAGTGGGCCTGGGGAGGCTTCCCAAAGGTATTGAACCAAATCTATTCTAACACAGAATCCGTGTAGGTACTTTAAAGTCCACTACTACCCTTAAGATAGAGTTACCCACTGCAACTACACAGAGCAAAGTTACTAAATGCTAGAAAGCTGTTTTTTTTTTTTTTTAAAAAAAACAGTACAACTGTACACTCAAACAATTAACCATTTCTACTAGAGCAGATATATATAATATATATCATATATAATATATATATCTATATAATATATATTATAATATATATCATATATATATAAATATATATATATAAAGTCATCTCTGATTGATACTATTTTAGTTATCCAAGGTGTGTAACTGCAGTTACTTAGTGTTAAAATAGTTAGATTGGACTAAAATAATCAGATTTACCTTTTCTTTCTTCACCCTTCCTCACACACACTTTCCCCTGCTTTCAGGTTAGATCGAGTGAGAGAGCACAAGCAGAGGCTTCACAAACCTCACCTACTGTCCAGCCTTCAGGAAGCACCCACTTCCGAGCCATCTATCGCCAGGACTCTATTGAGCTTGACATGCCGGAAGAGCCCTCGTGCCAAAGTGGCAGCATGACTCTGCTAAGACCAGAACCGCAGGAGCAAGTGGCAGGGCCCATCACTTTAGATCAAAGGCTAACTAGTGCACAACCAAGCATAATCACAGTCCCAGCTTTAGAACACAGAACAAAAACAGAACTGGAACAAACCCTGCCTGCAACTGAACTCGGCACAATCACAGTCCCAGCTTTAGAACACAGCACAAGAACAGAACTGGAACAAACCCTGCCTGCAACTGAACTCGGGACAAACACAGTCCATGCACTAACCGAACTTGGAACAAAACCCAGCCCAGACATAGTCCATGTACTAACCAAACTTGGAACAGAACCCAGTCCAGACACAGTCCGTGGACTAACTGAACCTGGAACAGAACCCAGCCCAGACATAGTCCATGTACTAACCAAACCTGTAACAGAACCCAGCCCAGACACTGTCCCAGTGCAAACACAGCCAGAACAAAGACTAGGGGACACACCACTTGCACAAATACAAGCATGGGTAGGAGGGGACACTACAGTGGAATCAACACGAACACAACTACGGCAAACCTGTGAAACCACAAGCCCAGCACTGCCGGATCAGATTGGAGTCGACACTCCTGCAGGACCGGCTCCAGAAACAAGAACTGGACCATCTCCTGCCCCATCTGACATCAGAACTGAAGTGCTGCCCTTCAGTGGGCCTTGCCCTGAGGCTGGAACTGAGACCGTGGATGGGTTGGAGCAGAATCTTGAAAATATAGAGCCAGGAACACTTGAGGGGGCTGCTAAAGGGGAGGTGGAGGCTGAAGAGGGCAAAGGGGTCCCAGAGAGGACAGCAGAGGTCCCTCAGAGCTCTAAAGCCACAGAAAGTGTGAAAGGGAGTTCAGAGGTTGAGGAGAGTGCAAAAGCTGAAGCACAGCTGGCTGCTGCAGACACGGCTGTGAAAAGTGAACACATGGTGAAAAAGAGAAGTAGGTAACAGACTGCTGTTATAGTCCACTGACTTATATTGGACTGATCACTTTATATTGAAGAGAAACGTGCTGTACCATCCCTGTGTAGCAGAATTTACAAAAGTGGTTCAAGTTCTGTAAGGGATAAACGATGACGTGTGGATAGGCTCCCGAGTGGTGCATCCAGTAAAGGCACTTGCCTGTAGTGCAGGATGTGCCCTATAGCTTGGAGATTGCCAGTTTGAATCCAGGCTATGCCACTGCCGACCGTGGCCAGTTCCCAATTGGTTTAGGTCAGCTGGGGAGTCCTTCATTCACCGCACACCAGCGACCCCTGTGGCTGGCCAAGCGCCTGCAGGCCTGCCTGTGTGCGGCTCAGAACTGCGTGCTCCTCCGATGCTGTAGTTCTGTAATGCCTTCACGGCGGGCTTGCAGTGCGAAAAATACCAATGGCGTATGGAATAGAAGTAACTCTGTTTCGAATTAGTTGTTTATCCCACTTAAAACATTTGTAACAGTTGAAATCCATTCAGAATGTCATAGTGGTTTAAGTACGTGATTTGGAAATCAGTAAAGCAAACAAACAGACAGACTGAAAACTGAAGTAGAGAAAGATATGGATTATTCAATCCAGTTTGACAACATTAAAGTCTTTGTTTGATACAGGTAAACAAAGCCAGCACCTGGGTCCATCTGACATCTATCTGGATGACCTTACCAACCTTGACCCGAAAGTCGCCGCTCTCTACTTCCCCAAAAGGTACAGTCTGCTATCCCAGGGCTCCTTAGCACTGCCCTGGTCATGTCTACCCTCACCCATTATTTAATTGTGTGCATTATGTGAGTGTCCTCAATTGACATGACTGGAATACAAATGTGTATTCCTGCATGGTGATTACATGGCCACGAGTGCCAGTGCTGCCACTAGCTGTCTCCTTTTTGCAGTGACTTGGAGGCGAGCTCGCGGCCAGAGGCTGAGCCAGGCTCGCAGTCTGGTAACCAGTCACCTCAGTCAGTGGGCAGTGGTGCCATGGACAGCGGGACAGACTACCTGTCAGACTCTCCCGGAGACTTGGCTGAAGTCACCATATCCCTGTGTGGCAAGCTGGGGGATGTCAGTCAGATCAGCAAAGGTAGGAAGGGCTACACAGGTCAAATTCACACATAAAAAAAACACAATCTAGGGACAAACTCACACAGTGAAATAGTAACTTTACAAAGTGCTCATTATTTGAAGTGATCTTGGAGTAAGCATGTTACTGACATGCCCTGTGTCTTTTAATTTTGCTTTAATTTTTTTTTCACTTTCAGAGAAATTCATGGAGCACATGATCAGCTTCCAGGCCTTTGCCTCCAATCCAGGAATCATTGAGGACCCCAATCTAGTGATCTGCATCAATTCCAAGTGAGCGTGCTTTTTGTGGTTGGAGCACCAATTTGCGGTGTTTGCATCCAGCTGGAGACCTCAATTTTTTTATTTCCATTGCATTTGAGGGCTCCTTCTAGGCAGAACCTTCACCAAACCACTAGACACTGTACATGGAACTAGATAAATAACGTTTTTTTAATTTACAAGCTGGCTGGTACATGTTTATTTTTTTAGGTATTACAACTGGGCTGTTGCTGCTCCCATCATCCTTTCAATGCAAGCATTCCAAAAGAATTTACCAAAGGTATTCTATGTATAGGTAGATTTGCAAATGGATGACCTGGTATAATACATCATTTTAAAGAAAAATGTGTAAAAAAGGTCAGATACCCAAATACATAAAGCATCACTATCTAAATAAGCAAAGAATTTTCGTAAAGAATTTCCAAATATATTTTTAGAAAATGAACTGCATCATTCAAGCAGTTTGCAATTGGGCAGGGTTTTTTTTGTTACTACTTGTCTCTTTCATTTGTTTAGTTTTCTTAATTTTAAAACTGTTGATCACAAGAAATTGTTGGAAAGTTTTTGAAGTAGCAGTTTGCAGTGTGTTCTGTCCCACAGTGACAATGCCTCTCTCTGTGTTCAGAGCTCTGTGGAGCAGCTGGTGAAGGACAAAATGCCAAAGAAATCGGGGAGGTGGTGGTTCTCATGGAGACGTAGAAATCTTGAAACTAAAGAGGTACAGTATCGCTAACTACAAGACAACCGCTTGGCATTGCAAACACACAGAGTGGCAAAGGAGTGATTTAACATCTATTGGTAATGAGAACTCCATTTCATTTTATCAGCCCTTGCACAAGTATAATGCTTGAAAAGCAATTTGCATTCTGCTGTCATGTAAATCTAATATCTTGCATGTCACTGTACAATATATTTTGTTTAGTTAAGTTGCTAATCTGTATTTGTACTGTGTTCTAATGGAGCCTTCTCATTCCAAGCCTGCTAGCTTTCTAATTCCTTAGAAAGATGAAGCTAGAAAGCATTTTGGTTGCGCTGCAGACAGTTGGGTACCCAGAGATGCGAGACCCAATTAGGAAACTGATTTCCTTTTTAGGCTAAAACAAGTGATGAAAAATCAGAGGGGCAGAATGAGACGGAGGCACCTGATCATGTCCCCTCCGCTTCAACGTGAGCTTCATTCATTATTCTTACACCTTTGTTTGTTTGGGTTTCTTTCATGCTTTTTATCATTTTTTTATTGCTCTGAATCTGTATTCCTTTGATTTTATATCATGAATATGCTCTTGCTGATCTAAAATCAATCTAAATAAATCTGTCCTCCTGTATTAGCAATATTCTTTAAGCTACTTAATGGTTTTCAGAGAAAAGTTTAGCTGTGGCTTCTTTCTGTTCCTCTAGGCACATAGGCAGTAATACTACAAGTGATGACGACTCGCAGACAGAGACGCTCTCCACAGAGCAGTGCCTTAACCAGATGTACCGCAAGTCTCTCCGCCTCACCTCCGAGCAGATAGTAAGTACATGTGATCCTGCAGCCACTCCTGGAGTGCTGAGATGAGTGCTCATTGATGAGGGGCAGGGTGACGTACCCAGCGTACCTTCTGCTCAGTGTGCAGTGATGTGGGCTGATCACTAGCTCTTTAATCTCAATGTTTAGGAACAGCTCAACCTGCGGGAGGGGGCCAATGAGATTGTATTCAGCGTGACCACGCAGTACCAGGGGACCTGCCGTTGCGAGGCCGCCATCTACCTGTGGAACTGGGATGACAGGATCGTCATTTCAGACATCGATGGCACCATCACCAAGTGAGCCATTTGGAAAATAACATTTGTGTCTTGGGGAATGCACTGCAGTCCTTGCATGACAAAGGGAAAAAAAAAAAAAAAAAACCACAACGAAAATCGAAGGTGTTGTAAATAGCAGATACTTTGGAATAATCAGTGGCTGATCTTAAACTCATGCTGCATGCATGCAGTATTATTCATGGCAAGCAGTGTAGAAGTATCTGATTCAGAAGTCATTCATTAATCCATTATTTTACTAATGTGTTTCAATAGTACTGTGTATGAAGATGCATTCACTGATCTCTTTTTCAGGTCTGATGCCCTAGGACACATCCTACCTCAACTGGGGAAAGACTGGACTCACCAAGGGATTGCAAAACTCTACCACAAAATACACCAGTCAGTGTCTTTCTCTGTCATACCCACATTACCAATCCATATCATGTCCAAACCCTACTGCATTTAGTCTCCCTTGCCCCCAAAAACTGCTGGCAGTTGCATTTGTAGCTAGTCTGTCACTGTGTTTAACCTATTGAGGTTTCTTGGACAGTAGTTTTAGCTTCTCATTTTTTCAGAAATGGCTACAAGTTCCTGTACTGCTCTGCGCGAGCGATTGGGATGGCTGACATCACCAAGGGGTACCTGCAGTGGGTCAACGACAGGGGGACAGTTCTCCCTAAAGGCCCGGTGCTGCTCGCACCAAGCAGCCTCTTCTCAGCCCTGCACAGGTATTTACGCAGCCTTGTGCTGATCAGTAAGCCTTCCTGTGTGTTTGCTTGTTATTCTAACACATCTTGCTTCATATAAGCTTGCGCTGTAAATCTGCTACTTGCACATATCCATACGCTCCATGTTTACGCACCATTATCCCAAAGGTGCCGCTTCCATGTGTCTCTCTGTGTTTGCTAGGGAGGTGATTGAGAAGAAACCCGAAGTGTTTAAGATTGCCTGTCTAACTGACATCAGAAACCTCTTCAGCCCAATGCGGCAGCCCTTCTATGCAGCCTTTGGAAACAGAGTTAACGTAAGGAGAAATTCTCGTGTTATCAGGGGATCACTAAACCTATCTGGATTTACTCTGTTCCACACCATCTTTTAAATTTTTTTTTTTTTTTTTTTTTTTTTTTTTACTGATCATTGACCATGCTAGAGCTTTGAACGTTTTATTGTTTTAATCCACACCCCTAATAAAAACGTATGTGAGATTGTGGATTTTATGGAAACAGCATTCAAGTAGTATGTTTTGTATCCTTGCAGGATGTTTACGCATACAAGCAAGTAGGAGTGCCAGAGTACCGGATCTTCACAGTCAACCCCAAAGGAGAGCTCATCCAAGAAAAAACCAAGGGCAACAAGTCTTCGTAAGGGCCCTCCTAATAATAATAATAATAATAATAATGTCATTTGGTTTGTATTTCTCGTAGATCTCAGACTGTCAACAGTGTATTATGTAAAACTCTTCATGTGCCAGAGTTTATTTGACTAGAAGATCAATGATGTTTATTCTGAAATGTTTTGATTTAAGCTGCTGAACTGGAACACTTTAAACCTTTTATGTCCATGGCATCTACTTTATTTGTATCCTTTTTCTTTTTTAAATAATTGTTTTTATTTATTTCCCCCTCAAGAAACAAAGAATTAGACAGTATATGTTTGAGTCACAGTAAATTTCATATGAATTTCATATGAGTTTGATAGGATTAAATAGGCATAACATAGCATTTGAATAACAAATACTTTGGTGTTTTTAGCCCTGCAGATAACTGAACCCTTCCATCCATGAAATATGGATAGTAGCTGAAAAAAAGTCGTTTTGAACACAAATATTTTCATAAGGGTGTCATGCATTTGCGTCTCCCATATGTCCCCATATAAAGAAGAGTTTTTCTGTCCCCACACACATGAAAGGGTTAACAATAAGATACAATGCATTGAAATTCAAATCCATATTGGTGAACATTTATTAGAAAGTGTAACCCATTTAAGAGACAAAAGGTTTTGCCGTGTACAGTACATTGCGCAATTAAAATGCATAATGTATTCAAGTTAATAAAACCAAAACCATTTTCTTTCCACTCACTGTGCAGTTTCTTGTTTCAGGTACCTTCGCCTGAGTGAGATGGTGGAGCATGCCTTCCCTCTGCTCTCACAGGGTCGCAGTTCATTGTTTGACTGCCCCGAGTTCAGCCACTTCTCCTTTTGGAGAGATCCTGTCCCCCCTCTGGATCTGGGCGAGCTGCAGTAACATCCTGCCTGTCTGTCCCGTTTTAGTCTGTTTCTTCCACACCTGAACTCAATCCACTTGAGGTCCTGTGAGGGAATCTTTGGATTGATCCTTTATTTTCACTAACTTGCAATTTTGAAGAAAGACCAAAGATCGCAAATATAGAAACCGGGTTTGTCCTGGTTTCAGGAAAAAAAAAGGCCATCGTTGTAAAACAACATTTTAAATTTTAATTTTGATTGGTTTCCATATGCTTTTGGTTCTGTAAACTACTGGTTAGAGCTGAATGTGATGCACTGCAACAGCAGCTGGCTGACAAAGAGAACTCTAGCCAAAGGCAGTGAGGAATAACTAACAACCTTTTATTGAAATGAATAATGAAACTAATAATTTAACACAATTTTATTGAATGTTTGTGTTGTGCATATTCTCCATCTTAATCTGTCCCATATACTTGACCATGTATTGTGAATATTAAAATGAATTCCTGTATGACTGGAGTTACCAAACAGTACTTTTGAAAGAAAGAGCTTGTCCTGTAGTATTGTTTGGTTTAGTTAACAAGAGTGATCAGGGATAGTAATTCAAACTAAGAATTTTTGGTGTGAAGGTTAACATGTATGATACATGCAAAGTAAGGTTTTGGTATAAGAACAAGTGTTAAAAATAACGAATTTCAGTATGGCATGTTTTTTTTTTTTTTTTTTTTTCTGGTAGGGACTTTGCTAGTACCTGTGGCTTCTCCCTTAGTGGTTTTAGTTTTTAGCTTGTGCTCCGTTCTTTTAAATGGAACTCTAAAATGGTTTGAAAGTTCCAGCCATTGAATAATCAAGAAATGCCTGATCCTTACAACCTCGTGCTGATCAGGGTTCTAGGGAACAAGGGGCAAAATGCAACACCCGTTATCTATATATATATATATTATATAATATATATCATATAATTATATATATTTATTTATTGTACTGGATCTCAGTGCATAATAAAATAACACGATTTTACCAAGTAAACAGAAAAATAAACATCTGAGGATGAGAAGTTTTTATTTTTTGCATTTTTTAATGTCATTCCAGTGTACATCCAATGTGTTCATCATAGGGAGTTGACACAGGAAGATACTGACTAGAATCCATAGCAGTAGATTTGAATATTAACCCTTAAGAAAAAAAAGCACTATGGTGAGTTTGCATACGTTTCCCTCGGGCTATCAGTTAAGCATGCTGTTTTTATAACGGTTTTACTTTGCAGTGGAAAAGTCCTTAAAAACCATGCTAATGCACTAAAAACATACAAAAAGATAAAAACTGCATTGATGCAATACAGGGGAGAGCAGGGGGCTGGGGCTTTGCGTTTAGCCTCTCGCACTCCCTTCTATTTCATAATGATCAGGGGAGCAGACAGCTCTTGACCACAAAGTCCTCCAGAGCAATTACAACAAGGTAGCAGCCATTTTCTTCTCCAAAACCCAGTGGCTGAAAGGGAAAGATGTTAACAGTAAGCGTTAAAGTGGCAGAATGTTGAATCTGGTTTTGTAAATACTGTTCGTGCAGAACCTGTGAATAAAGCAAGCAGAACTTGTGCTTCTATGATCTACATTCTGATGCTTTCAGTATCTCAAGGTAATGGATGTCCACTACAGATTCTAGTTGTCTGGACATATTTAAGTATCTACAGCTATGGTCAAATGTTTTGCATTGCCGAGAATGTTCGGATTGGGACATAATAAAAATATATATGAACATAATTTAGATATTTTATTTAACATGTAATCAAAGAAATTACAAAAGGATATCGCAAAAAAAGTCTACTGGAACCCATCATAGTAGTACAGTATTTCATGTCACATTTCGAAATGTCAAATTTTTCAATTTCAAGTATATGGAAAACTACAAAGCGGTATGTAATTCAATATGTTAACGTAACATTATTCAGCATGTTTCATTTTTGACTTTATGAAGCAAAATGTGTTCATTCTTTAGGGCGATGTAAGACTTTTGGCTACAGCTGTATGTGCAACATTATCCTCAGTGGGGGTGCATAGCCCTGGCGACTTGGATATTGTGGGTGTGCTTGTAACCCCTACTAGCTCTGCTCATCACTTACTAGATTTTGCTGGAGATGCAGAAATGGACTCTGGGAATGGAAAATCTGTTGAGCTGTGTGCCGAGTGAGACAGTGTAAGCGCCCATGTTCTCAAAGATTAGCCAATCGCCAACCTGCAGTTCAGGAAGCTGAGTCTGATTGGATACCAGATCCTCCACTGCACAGGTGGGACCCCAGACACTGCTGGAGTACAGGTGCTGCCCCGCACTCTGCTGCTACCAGGGAAGGAGGCACATAGTCAGGCATCGAAATTAGGAAACAAGGATCCCCAAAAATGCAAGGGTAAAAAAAGCTTAATTCTTGCCCTCTGTACAGTTGTTTATAAATGATTTATGACCAAGTTTAAACACAACACAAAAAGAAAAACAAAACTCTCAATTCAAAACAAATAGGGAGCAACACCAAAGGAAACTTGAACCAAAATAGAAAACAAAAAGAAAGAAAAACGCAGTCTGTATCATTGGAGTAAAACAATGTGGCAGTGAAAGAGTTTTTCATAACCGGACAAAATCTGTTACCAAGCTTGATTCTCTAATTGTATATAATATGCAATTGTGCTGTCCCTTATTTATAATGGTAGTACAGCTGTACTAGCACCTGGAAAGGCAACGCTTGTGAATGTGGATACAACAGGACCAGAATATAAAACTGTTTATACAAATAATTTAACACTGGACGAAGGTCACTGATGTTCTGAAGCCTCATCCACTTACCTTGTATGGAAAAGCCATCTGAGTAAAGTTGCAATGAAAACATCGCCAAAGGAACCGAATCCCCCATCGTTAATGTAGTACTTTACAGACTTAGCGCACTCTTCACCTAAGGGGTCATATAATCAGGTTAAGTTAGGAGAAAGTCTCATATGTTTGGAAAAAGATAAGTTTTAAAACAGGTGCACAATACCAAGTCAGTATGAATACAAATAGCTAATATCCTCTTGGCAGCGTCTTAACCCCATCTGCAATTTTGATCCAAAGTCTTCTCACATTGCTGTAGGTAGCATAACCCCGCATTGCAGGCACCTGCCCACTTGCGAGCAATAATTCAATTTACAGATGTTTAAATAATACAAGGAGATCCTTTCCTTGCCACAAACTGATTCTCATCCATGCTAATAAAAGCCAAAGCAATAAAGGTCGTCAACATGGAATATTCTGGACCCACCTTTAAAAGCGTCCTTGTTCCAAGGGAGACACTTCTTGCCAATAACGTTGACAGCGAGAGTGAAGGCCGAAGCCACATAGTAACAACCGGGCTCAGCGATGATGCTGACCCCACTCTCTGCTGGGAAATGTAGTTCCAGCAACTGGTTTATCACTTTTGCAATCTGGTAAAGAGGTGAAGACTAATTTTATGGCACACACTTAGTTCCATTAAAAGGTAGAGACTAATTTTATGGCACACACTTAGTTCCATTAAAACCTCAAGGGCTGAGCATATCATGAGTGTAAACTGGCACATTATCTGATATTCACTTCCTCAAATGTTACAATGAAATCCTCAGTTCCAGGAAACCCTCCCACTATATCCAGCAATGCTATCTCGTGTGCTTTCACAATTGTTTTACAGACATTTTAAATACCCAATGCAAAGTCGAATTCATGTTTTCGATCCTGGGGCCCGTTTTGCATTTCTCTTCATGCAAAACAGCTTTTGTCTGACCCAAGGGACCAGAGCTAAACAAAACGTTTTACTCCATTTTAAATAGATTCATGACATTGCGTCGTTGTTGCTAGGGGCTGGATAAGATGTGTTTAACAGTGATACCTGGTTAAAAACCTTACCTGACTCCTATGATCTCCACACCCAGCTCTCTAGCCACCTTCAGCAAGTGCCCACATTCTTCCAGGGAGGCTCCAAACTTTATAAGGAGGGGAAACATGGATCCACTATCCACTGTAGCGATTCATAGCACCATCTGTAGGAATAACACACCCACAACGATGTACTCTGGTGGATCAACATCTGCCTCCTGGAAAATGTTCACCCTGCGTCCCGCTTACTTGGCATTTGGGTGGGCTCTGGCCACTTTGATGAGCTCCTCCTCATTGTCGAAGGTCATGGTGCGGAACCCCAGACTGGCAGCTTTTTTGATGTGCAAGGTCTGCTTGTAGGGTTAGCATAGATAATCCTCTCAGGCAAGACCCCCATACCCCTTATCAACTCGAGCTCCACCTGAGAGAGAGAGAGAGAGAGAGAGAGAGAGAGAGGAGGTACACAGGGACTGTCAACACTTCCGAACGACACACCAGAGGAACAGGCACATGCTGCCAGGTACAAAAGGGAGGGGTCAATGGATGTCTGGCTTCTTGAAGAAAATCCTAAACACACGTATCCCACAGCCCATATAAAAGTTTACCACGATAAATGTGGATGGTACTTCTGCAGTTCTCCTATGGTCATTCTATGAATGTACCATAGTATATGTTGTTGTACTATACTTCTCTTGGCTTTACAATGCTTACTTATGCTTAACCATGATTTCACTATGCACTATACTTTGATGTGTTACCAGTTTATAAGGGGGATGCTTTTCCAGATGTTTATAAGCCCCATGTAACCTGGGAAAGAATTTGTGTAAGGAGGTGGGTGGAATGAACAGCTCTGCTGGGTCTAAACATCCTTAAAAAGGGCCTTTTCTGAGCCAAGGGAATGGAAACTTACTTTGCTGGCACATTCGAACCCGGCTCCTAGCCTAGCCAGTGTCTGCACCACAGCTTCCATGGGGTTGCACTTCAATGCGTAGAAGAGCTGCACACGGAGGAGAGCTGCCATCCAACACAGGTCCGCCACAGAGAAGGCATCCTCGTTCCCTTGAGCAGGACATAGAGGTCCCTTTACAAGCGTCCCAAAAATAATATTGCATTTTGATTTCCCTGGTGTGAAACAATGCAGGACCATACAGGTTCTGCCTTTGATGAGGATGAAGTCTACAGCATTGTTTGAAGCGGTGTGTGGAGAGTAGTACTCACGGAGAGAGAAGCCTGCTCCAGTTTGCTCTGCATCAGGGCTAGAGCAGTAGTCTTCTATATATAAAAAAAATTATGCTCCAATCCTAAAATTCTAGGTGTTGCTAAACTTTTGGCTATAGCTGCATATGGATTATACAGTTTCACTTGAAATTACCTAACGTTCTGTCCAAGGCTTCCATTCTTTCTGTCAAGTGGTGTCTATATCTATGATCCACTAATTTCTTTAGGTCAGTCCAACTGCAGTGGTCTAGCTACAAGAAATAACCACAGGCATGAATGAGGCACCAGGAAACATTTTATGAATTGACACTATTTCTTAGTACAAGTGCATTTTGACTAATAAAACACTGCTTACCTCTGCTTACTGTCCCCTCAGGAGTGAGGCACCTGCTCGATGAGTGGAGGAGGTCTATCTTCTTCAGTTCATGTATTTACATAAGTTCAGTCCCTATTGTACATCTAAGACATAAAAGGTGTATCCTGAGGCAGAAAGGGTTAGCAAAGATATAGAAATTGACTTCCCCTTTAATGTGGAATACTTTTTACTGCACAAGCATTTTCTGTGCTTTTTTTCCCCCCAATAATAATAATAATAATAATGCACTCATTATTTCCAGTGCAGTAAACATCCCAACGCGGGGGCTGGTATTGTAAAAACTGTAACTATACCATTGGAACGTGATTTTATTGTTGCTGTGAAAAATAGAGATGTGTTTGAAACAAAAAGATTTTTTGTACATCCCAGGCACAGTGATTTGCAGAAGTATTCACCCCTCTGCAAAGTTTTCACATTTTGTTGGCACCTGAGCGTACTCCACAACGCTTTCAAATTAGACTTTACATGCAGAATCTACACAAACTACTCCATATTGATAAAGCAAAAAAAAGCATGTAGAATATAAATAAGTAAGATTTACAGAGAACAACAGATTAATTTCGATTGCTTAAGTATTCAACCCCTTTGCTACTGCAGCCCTAAATCAGCTCAGGTGCAAATGATTTGTTTGAAAGGTCACAAAATTAGTGAAATGGTTTCAGCCTGTGCGTACTCAAAGCAGTTTAACTTGTAGATGATTTCCGGTATTTCAGGTATAGAAACACTTTCAAGCTGCAACTCCATAATGATCCAGCAAAGCAACCATGAAGATCAAGGAGCTTTCGAAACAAGTCAGGGATAAAAGTGGTAGAGAGGCGCATAGCATGAGAAGGGTACAAGAAAATGTCAAAGGTGCCGATTATCTCTCTCAGCACAGTGAAGTCCATCATTAAGAAGTGGGAGATGCATCATAGCACCTAGACACTACCCAGATCAGGTTACTCTCCCAAACTGAGCAGCCGGGCAACCAGGAAACTGGTTCGGGATGTCGCTCTAAAGCCAACAATGACCTTGAGAGATCTGCAAAATTCTATGTCTGAGATGGGAGTCAGTGTTCACACATCAACAATAATCCGGTCCCTACACAAAGCTGGTCTGTATTGATGGGTGGCAAGAAAGAAGCCATTACTCAAAAAGCCTCATCTTAAAGCACATATTAAGTTTGTGAAAAAAAGCATGTAGATGATACTGCAGACATGTGGGAAAAGATTTTCTGGTCAGATGAGACAAAAATTGAACTTTTCGGTCTAAATTCCAAGCATTACATCTTGTGCAAGCCCAAAACTGCACATCACCCAGTCAACACCATCCCTACTGTCAAGCATAGTGGTGGCAGCATCATGTTATGGGGATGCTTCTCTTCAGCAGGGACTGGGAAGCTTGTCAGGATAGAGGGGAGAATGGATGGTGCAAAGTACAGGCAAATCCTTGAGGGGAAAACCTGTTTCAGTCAGCCAAGACTCTGAAACTGGGGAGGAAACTTTCATTTCAGCAGGACAATGACCTGAAGCACAAAGCCAAAGCCACACTGGAGTGGTTGAACAAGAAGAGAATTAATGTTCTTGAGTGGCCCAGTCAAAGTCCTGACTTGAATCCGATCGAAAATTTATGGCGAGACTTGAAGATTGCAGTCCATTGACAATCCCCTCAAACTTATTATAACTGGAGCAATTTTCCCATGAAGAATGGGCAAAAATGTTACCATACTACTGTGCAAAGCTAGTAGAGACCAATCCAAAAAGACTCATAGCAGTAATTGCTGCAAAAGGTGCTTCTACCAAGTACTGACTGAAGGGGCTGAATACTGCAACCAGTACATTTCATTTTGTACATTTTCTTTGCAAGCTTTGCTGACATTTAACCTCCTCCTCGTATAACAGTGTTCAGTTTAACCACTACAGCTTTGAATTAAAAAAAAAATGTTTGTTTGAAAAAATGTGCATAGATTAGTTATAATTCAACAAAATGTGACATTATTGGTAGGGGGTGAATACAAACCACTGTATATCTGGATGCTTTAGGACCATGGGCGTAAAGGATGCACAGTCCATCTTAGTAAAGGGCAAGTGAAGCCAAAAACTTCATAGATTTTGGGAAAGTATGAATACCCCACAAATTAAAATGTAACCCTCACGCTGTAAATAAGCCAACACTAGATCCCAGTACAGGTACACAATGCATTAACTTTACTATTATTATTATTATTATTATTATTATTATTATTATTATTATTATTATTATATTTATTTTTGGTCAGCTATGCCTCCTTCCCTTCTGAGAATTTCCACTGGAGATTTACAGACTGGATCCCTTACTAACCCGTCAGCTTTCCATCACTAAATCAACAGGTTACTCACATGGAAAGCATTGTGAAGTGGACAAGAGTTCCAGCCATTGCCTTCATCAGTGTTACCACTCAGAACCCTGATGACAGCACTCGCTGAAAAGGTTGTCTAAGTTTGTCTGGTTTTACCTGGATAGGGGATTATTTAATTCACTAATGAGTGAAGCTGTTACGTGACCGAAGGTATGGCTTGAGCAAGTAGTGTGACTGGAATAAAATGGCACAAGGGCACTACTGGAAACACGTAGAGCCAGTAAATAATGTTGCAATAAAGACATACAGAAATCAATAAAGACCCAGAGAGCAGAACTGAATTGCACTGAGACATTTATTTTACTTTGACCAAATGCAAATACAGCAAACACACACCACCAAGCACTAGGGAGCAATATAGAGCAAAAGGGCAGGAGTGGGGGGGTTGAGTAAGTGCTCCTACTAGCCGTGCACAAAGCAAGGAGGGTCAGACTGCGGTTCGACTGCTTCCAGGGCGCAGTGCACAAAGCTCTTGCTTCCAGCACTGTCAGCAATGGTAAACACAGGCTTCTCATTGGAGAAGCTAACATGGGTGGACTTGCTTGGTGATTTTGCAGTTTTCCTTTTGCTTTCTGTGCTTTACCATGTAGCCCTCTCAATGTTCCTTCTCTTTTATCATGGTATGTTGCAGTAAGGGTCAACTCTCTTGGGGGGTACCATGGCTTAAAGTTACAAGTAGATCTTACCAATTAAGGTTTTTTTTTTTTTTAAGGGATCATATAATTTCGGGACTGCATTTTTTGGCAGATATTGATTCATAGATATGAACTTCCCTTAAAGACATCACTCCTGGTTGCTAATAATAAAAAAGGACAACCTTGAATGAAAGGCTGAATATGAAACAAGGACAGTTATCACCAGCAGGGGGCACAGTTGGGCTTACCGTTAGAGAACACTTTTAGCATTAAGGACCCTAGTAATTGGTTGTGTCCTTAGGTTTATCCTGTTTTAAAGTAATTGCTGTTGTTTTTTGAGGAACATGGATGAACCCTGATCTGGGGGCTGTGAGTTAGGAGAGGGCTGGATTGATCTGGCTGGAGACCCCTATTGCATTTACCATTGCTGACATTAACTATAAAACCGTTCACGTAACACACATGAGCCACAAACCCCAGCGGTAAGAGGACAAAATGTAAAATAAAACAAAAAAAATAATAAAATAAACATATCAAAAACAAAACTAAACCAGTTTAACAGCAGTTAAGACAAACCAGAAATCTCTTTCGTAACGCTAGTGGTCCAGAGCTGGTCTTTCCCTTCCCTAGTCAGGTGCAAGAAAGAGGCGGGAAAAAAAGCTAGACAGTGTAACAAATCTAGTGTCACAGTAAACACCAGAGTAACACTATGGGCAACCTTTAGGCGATATACTGCAGATGCTATATTAAATCCCTTATCACAGTTATTGCTAGGCCTTCCATAGACGCTCTTACACTGATCTCAAGTCGTAGTTCCTATGGATCTTGTAAAGCCTATTGCTATATGTTCTACAAGCCCAAGCAAGTAACTGCCTCCCCAGTCATGACAATGAAAAGCACAATTCTGCTCAGTGCAAACCTCCCCTATAGTCCATGAATTCAGTGCTGCAGTCCCAGTTTCATGTGGCCATCACCTTTTCAATGCCACACAAACCCCACCTGCTCCCTGCTGCTGTATGCTTTACTTTTATCCTGATGCCAAATCCTGCACTCGCTTTTAGGGAAAGAAAGCCCCAGCTAACTCACATTTACCATTCTCATATAAATACATAGTAAATTCATACATAATTTAAAAACAAATAAAGAAAAAAAAAATCTCACATTTCAACAGTGTAGCATTTCAGAAAACTCACCTATTAAACCCATTTTGCTTTAATGATACTATGTGACTAATCGTCATAGAAAATGATAAGAGGCAGGGTTAGGAAACCAGGAGACGAGACCCCAAGCCCGCAGTATTTCTTTTAATTGCAGCCTGCTCACTGTACAGGGAAGAGGTCCTGGAGTTGATTTCTGTGTTTAAATCATGCTGAACAGTTTGATTTGCAAGACCAGGAGTTAATCTTGCAAAAGGAGGATTCAGTCCTACAATGCCTTGTTTTTGCCCTTTGTTTTTTAGCTGTGCCACTGTAGTCCTTTCATGCCACCCTCTTCTTCAAGCTGCAGTTCTTGGGAGAGCTTTCAATATTTTCCCGCATCACAATGCTAGAACTACTCCGGTTTAGAACCTGTGTCTGATGGAACTGGGGGACGGAAACAGAGGTAGCGGTGTAAACTATGTACTGAAAAACAAATAAAAGTAGAGATCCACGCCTAGTGTACACTGCCTCCTACTGGTGAAGCTCCACAAGCAGGTGTGCAAGAACTTAGACAGGGCTACAAGTGTCAGGTCAGGGTTTATACTTCCACCCTAGACGTGGAAGGCAGTAACGGCTTGCCTGTATAAAAGTGTTTCAATAATCATTCTCACCTAGTGGGCTGACTGATCTTTCAGGTTCTACCTTAAAGGGTATGTGGGTTTCACCCCACCTGTAGCGGGCACTTTTTGCACAAATCTTAATCCTGTAGCCCTGTTGAACTGGTCTCTGCTCTGGATCTCTCATCTCGTGTCCCAAAACACAGGTTAAGCTAACGTTAAGCCCGCGATAGCTATGGCTAACTGACAAAGTATTGACAAACTCAGCTGAGTTTCCACAAGGCTATCTATAGCAGGTGCAATGGCACGTCCCTGTTGGATGCTCTGCAGGTTTTTACATGCGCTGGCCAGTCAGGAAGATCTGTGTGCAATCACAGGCGGATGTGGGGCAGTGTTAGAGGGGGCTGGGGGCTTGTGGAAGGTTAAGGAAGAGTGTTGTCAGGCGAAATAGCAGCAGTGGCGTTCAATGTTTTTTGTTAATTTGGTTAAAGTTGTCCTCTTGTGGTTTTGTTCGGTTTCTGTCTTTCTTGGTTTGCCGGCATATTGTGGTGATGTTTCGAAGAAGCCGGGGACTCAGGGGCAGAGGTGGGCAATAGCAGGCGAGAATCCGCTTCGGTCCCCTTCCCAACAGGAGCCCTGGTCTCCAGAGCAAGCTGTCAGAGATCAGGACTGCAGAAACAAGAGACCCCCAATTATACAGCAATACATTACTAGATTGAATAGGACTTTCATGGAAATAGAGGGAAATCATTACTAAAAATGTTACTAGCTTAAGAAAACTCATTTTTATTGTCAAAACCAGCTGAATACACCTTACACTTGAAAATGTACAATACCGACAGAAACAGATATACATGTCAAGTATAAGAAGCCCACACAGAATGTGGACTGAATGACTAAAACATTGTGGCTATCTGGTCTACCACACCTGTGATTTCCTGTGTTTCTCCAACGAAGAGGATTCTGTTTCCCTGACAACCACTGCCTTGGTAACCAGCATGTCTGGGTGTTGCTGCTTGGCCTCCTGAATTGCCATGGCGAGTGCCTGGGAAGATAAGAGGGGGCTCAGGAATCAGGATCACATGACCTTCCACATTGAAGCATGTCATTGAGCACCATGTCTGTGGAGCGGGTCCATGACAGGACAGGAGAAGAGCTCTTACCTGGTCTTGATCCACATCGTCATCTCCAGTGATGATAATCCTCTTCTCAATCCTGGTCTCGGAGAACCCGCCTTTCACTGTCTGCAAGATAGTAACACAACACAGGACAAGCACTACTAACAGCAGCATTATTATTTTCACTTATGGATTTATTTGAAGTGAACAAACATATGTTAGAATACAATCCCTGCCAAAGCACTAAATGCAAAATCAGTTTTCTATCGGCTGACTAAGCAGTATTTGTGGAATGCAAATGCAGTAATACAGCAGCAGCATCAGTCAGGAAGCCATTTTCTCACAAACTGGTGGCTAAACTCTCCTCTCTCAACATGAGATTTATTAAAATGGCTGCAGTCTTGCTGTGCTCTTAAAAAATGTTCCCTCATAGCTCCAGAAACAACAGCAATATTGCAGGATCCATTTGGCTCTAGTTAATAGCAGTATCCCTGGGACAATATGAGAGAGTTAAATCTTTAAAGCACATATGAATGCCTGGTTGCTGGGAACCACTGTGGAAATTACCTTTGTAATGTGTGTAGTGGTTGCTGAGGAAACAGTTTCCGTGGTGACAGTTCCCACCGCCCTCCCAAGGGTACCAGTTTTCACCTGCAAGAGCCAGCATTAGAATAAAACAATTAAAAGAAAAACCTCAGTTTCTGTATATTCTCCGACAGTCCTTTGTACAAGCTACTGAGGGCAGCATAATAAATCTAAAGTGACTTGCATACTGCTGCACAGCTTCCTTCACATGCATCCCCAGCACAGCAGTGACTAAAGTGACAACAGCAGTGGTTGTAAGGGAACTTTTACTTAGACATTAAGGTGTGCACGTTTCTGCCTCTTAGCATTTACTTAGAAGTGCTCCAAAATGTAAGCTTACAGGCGAGCTGGTCTCGGGGGGCGCAGACTGGGGGCTGGGAGGAGCCTCTTCTCCAGTGACGATGCTGTGATTCTGCAAGAACAGACAGGGATGTCACACACAGGAGACAGCATGAGAGTAAACAACAGCAAAACAGAGCTGCTTAACCACTTTACTGAATCTGACAACTGCTTGTACCCTCCCTGCCTGAAACAGAAACAAAAATTCAACACAAATTAAAGAATGATGAAAGCATGGGACAACGTAGGCAATAGGAGTGTGCTGACACTCATACCTGTAACTGCCTTGAAGAAGCATTTATTTAAAATCGGCAACACATTTCCCAACACATTAACGAATGGAGTCGTTTAATTCCTGCCAATAAATACTTCTTAAAAGGCCATTACAAATATCAGTGCACCCCTAGTAGGCAAGCACTGTGTTTAGGACTGGGAACCGAGCCTCGCAGTATCCCAGAATGAATGAAGAAGTGAGCGAGGACCGTACCGGTGACACCGCCGCTGCCAGTGTTGTGACTGTCCGGGAGACTGTCGCGGTTTCCTTGCCAGTGCAGCTATTCCCCATCACCTGACCGGGACAGAAAGAGAGTCACATCAGACACAATCTTACCATTGTTAATACTCTTACCTCTTTGCTCCACAACCAGATCGAGACAACAATCTTGTGTTTCTCATATTTAACTTTTTAAAACACTGACCACAAAACATACCTGCTTATCCCATGAAATCTGGTAAGGTTCAACAGCCCTACCCAGGAGGTGATGGCTAGGTAATTGATTAAAAGCTCAATGCATTACATTACCTGCTCAGTTGCCTCTGTTATTGTAGTCTTGGTTTGGGATACAACGGAGGCTTCAGTAGAAGGCTCTTCAGCTTTGGCATCTGTCTTTTTGAGGGACGGCGCAGTGCTCACAACCGTAGTTTTGTTCTTAGTGTCTGGTGGCTGTGAAAACAGACACACCTAAGTACACCTGTAAGATGGAAATCACTAAGGCTTTACTAGGATAGAATAAAATCAGCCCTCTACTATTTTACTAAACTAGACTATCTGCTTTATGACCATGCTTCATTCACAGACAATCCATGGACCTTGAACATGTTCATCAATGGACCACCCACCTTTCTAAGTATGTTTATTGAGCTTCATGAATGATAAGGCAAGGATATGAAGCAATTTCCTTTAGTTTTGTGTGGTTTTGGCATGACCAGAAAATCCATGACAAAGCATGCAGTTTACATAGACACATATAAATACATGCACATACATGGATATATGAATTTGTCCATGTATGATCTACAATATTATGAACTGAGCTGGAGTCGCTGCAACCGTGTTTAAAATCTGACGCTATACCTCGAGGGTATATAAGCACAGTACCTCGCAAGTTTCGGATTCAAGGAGAGCTCAGGTCTTCACAGATGAAAGATGACGATTTAGCATACATTCCTTAAACAAAAATGAACGAAAAACAACAAAACACAAAAACTTATAGAGAAGATGCAAATTCATAAAGATCTAACCCAAAGTGAGTGACATGCTTCCGATGGTTGTCAAACTGAAGACGGCCAGGAACCAAAAATGTGCTTCAACATGCTTTTCACATGCCAACAAACACTGGTCACACAGTTCATGCATTGTGATGGAGAATGGGTCAGTCAGGTGAGGAGCACAGGATGCTGGTGTGTGTGTGTGCGAGAGGAGGGGAGGTGAATTGTGCTACCTCGTGGAGTGACAAATCTTCTAAGCCTTTGCCTTGCATCTCCTCTGGAGGTTTCTCCTGAGCGGATATGAGCCTGGCCGAGAAGAAGCAAGAGGTCTCCTCAAAGTCGTCCCGGCCCACCTCAGGCAGCCTGTCCCGCCCCCCCAGCTCCGACATGCCCTTGGAGAACTCCTCCACGCCGGTGTGAAGGTCCATGATGACGGTGAAGTCCACCTCGGCCTCCAGGCTGGAGGTGGAGCTGACAGTGATGCTGGAGCATTTGCGCTCAATGCCCAGGTGTGTCTCCTTCAGGTACAACATCTCCCTCTCCTGGTCATCCTCTGAGGCCGAGCCCAGCCGTCGCTCCCACGGCTCTCTCTGGACAAGAGACCGAGACACAGTGAGTCACAGTAGACTGCTGGACACCACCGCCAGGGCAGAAACCTGGGTCTGGATGGAGGTGACCACGGATGAGAGATGGGAACAGGGAAAGGTGGAGGACCCCTTCTGATCAGAGAAAAATCATACATTTGACCTTGTTTGTGTAAGGATAGCCACCGATTGACAGCGTAAACATTAGCTACTTTTATCTTGCTTGTGTGGCTTTGTTATTCCAGCATGTCTAATAGTGTAATTTCTGTGTGAAAAGGATTGTAAACTCAATACAGAGCTCAATAAATACATTGGTTTTATAGCCACCAGATTCAGCACAGAAAAGTCTCTCTTGGGTTGTTTGTTTCTAATTCTTTAACATAAACAGGACATTTTCTCCTTTCAGAAAGCAGGAGATAATTAAAGAAATATGTCACATATTTCCGTCAAGGTTTTAGTTATGAAATATTCAGGAGACTAAAAGCCTGGTAGTAGGGGATGGGTGATATTAAGAACAGCGAGAGTGATGAAAATGCAAACAGACACCAGGCAGTGTGTAGAGTTTGTGGGCCAAGGGGTTAATGAAAGATGAATGACGTGATCTTTTATATTTAAGCAAAAGTGAGCAACCTGTGATTCGTCAAGCGCTTCTTCATGAATGGCGGGTGTGGCGAGGGGCTCCTGCAAAAGCAAAAAGAAAGCATGGGCAAACCGGACCTAAAAGACCACTTGTCAATTTCACTGATCCAGCAATCAACTCAACGAAACAGAAACGAGCTCCCTGTCGTGTTTTTAGAGTGAGCTGAGATTTCCAAAAGCTGACCGAAAAATTCAGAAAATTTTAGTGTATTAAAAAAATGGAACACACATAAACCTATCAATACGATCTGTCAATATTTCCAGAGACACCTATTTGATAAACAAAAGTGTAGGCTATATTAAATAATTCTGTAAGTGTACAGTATATTTTGAGTATATAAGGTATGTCAAAAACAACATACAATCCACATAAAAACACATCAGAACCAATTAAACAGACACAATCCACTTCTCCCATCCACAATAGTAACATTACAAATATATATTCTGTAACTGACAAAAAGCATTTTACTATGACACAATTTTACTATCCTGGTAGTGTACGCCATTTAGATAGTCATCTTTATAGCTCACTATCCCAAAAACCTGGGACTGACGTTAAGGTTTTTTAAAAATGTATTATTTATGGGTTAGAGTGAAAGCTTTCACCTTCCTCATCCCTAGAATACTGCGTTTACTGACAGCTCTTCCCAAATTCCTTATTCCAGCATGTAAACCTTACAACCGTTACTAAATCTTTATTAGTATTCCAACTCACAGGAAATGCAAATCTCTGCAAACCCCATAATAGTAACCCTATCAGCCTGATACTCCCCTCTAAGCTTAGTTCCCATCGACCAAAATCGAATCAGCTTCAATTAGAACCAACAAACCCAAATTGCATTTGAGGAGGACAGAACCTAATGACAGACCCACAAGAGAAGGCTGTCAATTGATCACTCCAACGGGGAAATACCAAAAGGGAGGTGAAGGAATTTATGACCATTTACATTAAACACTGCAGAGGAAACTAGCGGAACTAATGGTCGAAAAATGTTTGGTCTGCATTGACCAGTTCAAAATCTGGGACCACACAAACGTCTGACAGAAAGTCTGCCAGTGTAATTGACGCCAAGGTCCTATACAGAGCAGTGCTGACAAAGAGAGGGGTGCAGAGTTAGAAGAGACGAGCAATGGTTCAGGGGTGCAGGGAGCAGGCAGAGCAGCCACTCGTCTCAGGGGTCTCTCACTGAGTTTGAACACACAAGCTCCTTTTTTATAGTACTTCCCCAAAACCAGCCCTCTGGGCGCTGGTCATCCCCTCACAGGGATGGATCAAGTGCTGAATCCCAAGAGACTGTCCGAAGCCACCTGTCTGCCTTTTCATCTGTCTACAGGAATTGATTTAGTATCTGATAAAGATGAGGGACTGACAGCTTCTGGGATTTTATGAACTTGATAGAAAGCCATTTTACAATAATATGGGGACTTCCCGAAAGATTTAAAGCTGCATGCCACCACATGACAGCATGAGTGAAATAGGTATGCTGCTGCGGCTTTGTCATGACCTTCGTCAACAGATTCTTCTTGTAGACAAAATGGGTAACTGCATTTCAGGTTTTTTTCAATCATTTCTTTTTTTATATATAATTGTTCATGTTTGTGGGGCACTGCAGCCTCAAAAATTTCATATTTGTGGAAAATGGTTCAAGCAGGTTTGGCTGTAATATGAAATGCTCAAATTAATTCTACTTTAGACCCACTCACCCATCCAGATCTTATTCTGGGCTGCATCAGAGATACTGACACTGATAAACTAAGCACTGGAGAAACCTCTGAGCTTAGGAGTGGGCAGTGCCATCGCAAAAAGCGTAAAGACGTCCTTTTCCTTACAACCAGCTGAAAGACATGTCTAAATGTTTGTCTTAAATGAGGGTTGGAAGGAAAAAGAGTGATGGCTGGAGGGAGAAAACCAAAGCAAGTCGCAAGCCAATGCGTGGGAAAGTACGGCTTTCAGGTTCAAGACAAAGCTCCGATACTCCGCAGGCTTCTACCGATGCGCAAGCAGGATGACCGCTCAGTATTTACAGGAGGGGGAGGAGGTGCAAGGAGAGAGGGGGCGGTCCACAATTCATGGTAGACAAATGCAGCACTGTGTGCATCAGCTCGTTTCAATGAGACAGCAAAAAAAGTGTTGGAAACACTTTTTTTCATATATTACGCACAGATATATATATAAATATATATATATATGTAGTATAATAAAATAAATATTAATGGATATGCTGTATCATCAGATGGTACGCATGGAAGTGGATGCTAAGCAGATTTACCACGTGTTTCCTCTTTGCCACTTCCGGGCCAGGGTACTTAGGGGCAGTTCGGCTGGGTCTGGGGGGCACGGCAGGCCCCTGGCGCTTTACTGGTTTTGCCGGAACCTCTGGCACATCTGTACGGGCTGTCTTGGTCTTGGTGTCTGAGCACTGGGTGTCCTGTGCTTTTTTGTCAGCCTGTTCACCCAATTCATTTTTTTGTTCAGATTCTGCACAATCCTTCCCCACATCCACGGTCTCTCCAGTCTCCCCTTTCTCCATTTCTTCAGTCCCATGGGTTGACTTGCCAGCATGTTCCTCAGGTTTGTCATGACTATGTTGGTCGCTAGCCTTCTGTTTGCTTTCCTGAGTGGTTAGGATGGCAACAGCAACTAGATTTGGGGCAGGTACGTGAAAACCAGATGTCTCCTCGTCTAGCTTCCTGCTATCTGGTATCAACTCGTTTGATTTGCTTTCACACAAACTTGAATCGTTCTTTCCAGAATGGTCCTGATTGCTTTCTGAACCTGCTCCCTGGCTCTTATTTCCCAGGGCAGTAATCTGACTGTCGCCCTCATCTGGTTTTAATTCCAAGTGTCCTTTCTTATATTCACCATCTCCTACTTTTTTGGATTCTTTTGCTCCTGGTTCTGTGAGTTTGGAAGACCAGTCTTCCTTTGCCTCCTCACCATCAGCTTCACACCTTATGTCTGTCTCTGGAAATATGATGACTGTGCCCTCTTCTACCTGGTCTCTAGAACTCTCATGACTTTTGAGTGCTTTCATTTCAGCTTCAGAAGACTGTTCCTCTGTGAAGGAGTCTTCTGTTTTTTCTTTGTTCAGAGGCTCTGGCTTCTCAGATTTATCGTTTACAGGAAAGTCTTTGTCTGATGTTTCTTCCTCAGCTACTGTAGGCACAGTCAGTTCAATTGTTTCTAGTTGCTTTGGCTCAAGATCCATTTGCTCCTCTCCCTCAGCAGCTCCTGTAGACCAGGTTGAGTCTGTTCTATTGTCTGCTTGGTGACTAATCTTCTCTTCGTCCTCTACTTTTTGGATTTCTTCCCCATCTGGAAAAAATGTTTTCTCTGTGTCTTTGGAGTGTTCTGTCACACTCAGAACTGAGCATGTTTTAATTAAAGACATGTATTTTTCCTCTGTCATGGCAATTGTCTTTTTCTCATCTCCATTACTTTCAGATTTTCCACTGTCAACTCCTACTTTTGCTTCCTCCTCATTCAGAAAGGAAGCTAGTTCATTCCCTTTAACTTTACTAGGGCTTGTCTCTTCTTGCTTTAAGGATGGCCTAGAATCTGGAGGTTCTGATTTTGGTTTTGATTGCACCTCTGTTGCATCTTGGAGGAAGGAAGTCTGCTTTTCTGGGGAAGAAGGTGACTTTGGTCTCTCTACTTCTTCCATTTGCAAGTATGGTTCTGATGAAACAGTCATTGTCTCCTGAAAGTCTGAACTATATTCTTCAGATTCATTTCCTTCACTGTTTATTTTATCTGGTGGTGTTTCTTCATCACTCTCCAAATCCTTATTTTCCTCTCCAGTGTCTGGATGCTCTGTCTCATAAAACAGGTCTGCAGGCTTCCCAAGGTTGAGGCTTTGTGGTCTCGGTTCCTTCTGGACTCTAACAGAGTCAGTCTGTCGTTCATCTTGGGTTTCTAAGACCCAGGATTCAGCCTCTATTACAGAAACACCTCCAGAGTCCTGAGTTAGCTGTGTCTTATTGTCTTGCAATTTCTCATTTGCAGATTCACCCAAAGATTCTTGGGCTTGAGTTCCCTCTTGAGAGACAGCTACAGTGTCATCTAAATTTTTTTCAAGATTCTGTGGTTTGGATGATTCTGCTCCACATTCTTGTGTTGAATGGGCTTCTTCATCGGTCAGTGCTTTCTCATCCAAAGTTTCCTGAGCCACTGTCTCTCCTGCAGCATCCTGGTCCTCCATTATATCCTTCCCCTCTTGAACACCTCCCATTTCTTGAACAGTCTTCTCCTGTGAGCTTACCACAGTAGGGTTTTCCTCCTCTGTTCTGTCTAGGGAGTCTACAGCTTGCTCCTGATCCTGAGCAGAAGACTTTTCCTTCTTATCTTTCAATGCAACAGCCAGCTCCTCTTGGCTGGAGATATGCTTTTCAATAAATACCCACTCCTCAGAGCCCTATGATATTGATATAGATTGAACACAGTTAGCATCACACAGTCTCCCCATCCCCCTTAACTTTACTGAAAGTCTCTTCCTTACTGTATAGAAGGGATACATGTATTCTTTGAAATACAGTGTGACAGCTAGAACAATAATATGCTAGCAGGTCATACACATCGCATATTCAGCTCAACCAGAGAAACCAGTTGTAATATGTTCATGGTGGCTGGTGGAGTCTTTATTAGTGAGATCAGTACATCAGGTTGCATTTTAAAACATACTGCTACACATTATCTATATTTGGAAGTAGGGTCCATGGTTTTGACAATCCTGCTATTTTTAATTAACCCTTTGTGATCCAATGTGGGACCAGGTCCGACATTATGATTTTCCCTTTCCAGTCCAATGTCGGACCCTGTCCAACGTCATCGATTAAAAGACGTAAAGCAGAGGTCTCTAGTCGTTTTTTCTCTGGATAAAGCCGAGAAAACCATTCAAATGGCCAAGTGAGACCAATAGGAGCCGAATGAAACCGAAAAAAGGGGCGTGTGAGCAATAGCCCTAGCAGCTGTACCATACAGAGATAAGCATACATAAACAAAGGAGGTAGCTGCTTCCACATCCAGCACTTAAAGAATATCACCGACATTTGCAGAGCTTTTTGAGATGTTATAGTAATAAAATAATGACTTGGATCGCATTATTGAGGAGTTTGGTGATAAAATGAGTGATCAGGAGAGGATTTATCAGTATGCACGTCTATAAAGAGGTATGTGAAAAATACAGCGAACACGGGGTGGGGCTTGGCTGGAGATGCAGTACTGATGTCGCTTAGCATTGCAATGCCCTTTAAACCAGTTTTACTTGGAAAAAAAAAATTTAAACAGCGCATGTAAAATAAACAGCGCGTGTGAAAATAAATTGGACCTGACGTGCTTGACAGGCGCTGAATAAATGGACCGCAAAGGGTTAATCTAAATACACTCCCTTTAGCTGCAATTCCATTTATTGACCAAACCCAGCCTGGTGATAGGTCATCATAGGAATTAACCTGGTGAGATTTGCTTGTTTTTCCAAAGTATGCATGCCTTCTTTCTGTTCCCTCGATAGGGTTTTGACTTTGTATCTAAAATTATCTTAAATAATCATGATTTGGGGTTTTGTTCTATTTTCAAGTTTGGTAATTAAAGTTCTCTACAATGTGTATTGCACTCTCAAGCGTTATCAATAGGCTACCCTTTCTTGCCCTAGAATGGGGACAGGGTCTCTGACTGTGCTGACATGATATCATCACATGCACCACCACAAGGGCATAGCACTCCCCTTCAGCGAACAAGAAGACCCTACTTGGCATACCCATACAGTACCACTCTTCAAAACCTGTTATGGTTGAATCTGTGATACAATGCACAAGGAGAAGGAAGAAGAGAGAGACAGAGAGAGCGAAAGGTAACCTCAGGTGAAGATAGCACAGTCTTCTGGGTGAAGCCTTCTAGAGCAGTGGCTACAGGCTCCTCCCTCCCCTCTTCTCCCGACGCCTGATTTTTACAGTTCCGCAGGGAGAGGCGCAAAAAAACAAAAAAGAAGAGAGAGCAGTAATTAAACATGAACTCCCTCAAAAGCTTAAAGGAGCAGTACTTCATTCCTCTTACCACATTCATTATTTAATTCTAAGGTATATGCCATGCAAATGCTGCAGGGATATTTTTTTGTTCTTTCAGGGATACAATACTTATGGTTCTCACAACATATATCTAAACGATGGTCATTCTCTCCCCTCGCACACACACACACACACACACACACACACACACATAGACACCCTTCTCTCCCCTCACATGCATACACACACAATAGCCCCCCTGCTCACACTCATCAGCGTGGACTCACAGGCTTCTTCTCTGGCGTGGTCCCGGTCGAGCCCCCATATTTCTGGGAGGTGGCGGAAAGCCGTTTTTCCCGGTGGACCAGCTTGCTGTTGGGTTCCTTCAAGGCTCTCTTCAGCTCGTTGATGCTGGCCTGGTGCTTCAGCAACACATCCTCTGACTTGTCCTGGAACTGTGGAAACAGAGCCATTTAAATATGTCAACAAGGCCTGCAAATCACACACACATCCCCGGCCATTATAGGTGGGGGTACCATGTAGGCCTGGTTGAGTGTAGGAAGAGGACTTTTTTTTGTCCCCTTTCAGGCTTATCTCTTTCTAGTTCAGTCAGGCAGGTTTCCTGAATAAGCATATTGTTATAGCTGCTGTAGCATCAACTAATAAGACACAGTCTAAACATCCTTTTCCTCAACTTGCCCTTTCTGTACATACTGTATACACCCTCAAGTCCTACTTTCTGTACAAAGTTTGAAACAATAACATGGCTAGCCCCCCCCCCCCCCCTAACCCTAACCCTAACCCTAACCCTAACCCTAACCCCCCCCCTTCCCCTTTCTTGTATTAGTTTTGATACATTTCACAAAGTAAAAGAAAGTATTGTTTATTTTTAAGTATCGACTAGGGACCAACACACATGCACACACACACACACACACACACACACACACACACACACACACACACACACACACACACACCCTAGTGACAGACTGTCTAACATCAACTATGGTTCACCTCCTGTTTGTGTTGGGGGGTGGATTCCTGATCCAACTGACAGCCCAAAGAGAGAGAGAGGAGGGGGTCAATAAGGGGTCAGACACCACAGACAGACAACACATATAAGCATACTCCTAACTATATCTGAAAGACAACCAAAACGCAGTTGTATATGCAAGATATATTGATTTTAAGCAGGAGGACATGCACACTGAGTTGAAACTGGGCAATATGGTATATTATTACACTACATTAGGGATTGAACACAAGGATAAATAGGAGTCTACTTTACTCCAGACAGAGAAGACTGAAGAGAAACGGGGAGACCCTTGACTATTCCAGACAAGGACAGAGACAGAAATTCAGGTTTCTCCGATGACTCAGAACAACATGAGGGGAAAAGGAGGAAGAGAGGAGGACAGGAAGAAGAAAGATGACGGTTGTTTTTGCGAAACTTGACAGACATGTGTCCGAGACGAAAGACAGATATACCTCCTGCTTATTGTCAGCTGGCGACTCGTCCTCCATATCCTCCTTCTGAGAGCACAGGGTTAAAACGAGACAGAGAGAAATGAATCGAGAACTAGGGGAGGTAATGCAGAGGATGAAGATTTGAAACAGGGAGGTTCATCGGATCTCTGATAGGTATCTATGGGTGTACAGGGAAGACTCAAGAAAATACACGCGTCACAAAGGGGCTTCGCTGTGGAGCCGGCCATGTCTGACCCACTCAAAGAGAAGCAAAGTGGTGTTTTAACCTCAAGTGCTTCCATTAGTCTAGACAGAACACTGCTATAGCCAGTGTAGGATCCACAGGGAGAGTGGGAGAATCAACACAGCTCACTAATTGTGTTTTGTCTAGAGCAGTAGAAAGGGGGATGGAATGTCAGCAGCACTTCACCTTGAACTCCCTGATCTTGGTGGGCGAGGTGGCTCTGTAGGAACCCTCCTCTTCCTGCTCGTCTCCCGATCGTCTCCGCTGCCTCTCACTGGCGCTGCGCTGCGCCACTCCCTCGCGGTTCTCTCCGAGGACGGAGGCTGGGCGGGAGAACTCTGCAGGTTAGAAATGTGAATAGGACAAACCTGGGAACAGGACAGGGAAGGGCAGGAAGGGTACACACAGACTGGGGGAGGGAGCTGCACCTACCCAGACAAAAGCACTGCTAGGAATGAGGCGGAATTTGAGATGCGTCTGGGAGTGTTGCAGAATTAGGGTGGCGCAGCCAGGACCATGCTCTCAGTACTTACAGTTCACACTTCAGAATGGCAATGAATCAAAATGGTATTAACATTTTAAAATATGTTGCTGTCATTCTCTACTGAACAAACTAAACTTGATTCTGGTGATAAAGGTAAACTGTGTTAAATACATAGTATAAGCATGGGGAAAGCATGGCAAATATACAATGGGTGTGTGTGAGTGAGAAACAGAAACACTATAAAACCCCTTACTGTATAATACAAATGTTAGTTCTTCATCAGTAAAATATTCTTGAAATAAAAAAGAGACCATGGATAAAAAGGGGTTTACAGTATTTTACAATCTACAGAAAAAATAAACTCAAGCCACAGAGTGCAGCCGCACCTATTTCTTGCGAATCCATAGCGTGAGGATGCCTCAAAGAGACGTCACTGAACGACACTCACCTCCATCCAGGCTGCGGGACAGCAGGTACCTCTTGCTGGCTGACCTCTCGAATGTAGGGGCCGGCCTGTCGATGAGTGCGCTGGCCTGCCGCGTTTGAGCCTGTGTCCGCCCGCTGTATCGGAACTTGGAGCCCGTTACCAGGAATCCTTTGGGAGGTGGCTCGGGGGACACCAGCCTGGGGGGGGGGGGGAAGAGAGAAAGAGGAAAGAGGAAGGGAATCCAATTTTTGGGGGAATTGGGAACAACAGAAAAGTTCATAATGTTAGAACAGAGATGACAGAACTGGGAACATTTTAAACAAGAAACAGAAAAAGAGGGTGTGAACTCAAGCATTAGAAATACAATGACGCTTCATTATATTATTTTTGCATTTGTGTAAAATACCTGATAGAACCATGCCCTGTTTTTAAAGTTTCACAGTGAATCAATGTTGGAGTCCAGAAGAACTGAATGCAGCCTCACCCTACTTCTCAAATTAACTCTTTAAATTACCTATGGGTACTATCCCATCCCTGTAGCATCAGTGCTCTGCCAACCCACTGCCCTTGAGGTGCCTCAAACACAGCCCTAGCAAGCCCACCCCAGGAAGTTGAACTGATCTTGAACTCAGTCACCTTTAGTTTGAATAGGGCTCTGCTACTCTGACTCCATCAGAGCTGGTCCTTCCACTCCCTGGTCTTTGCTCTAACACTGTCTAAATGAATTGAATCAATTAACCCTCCAGACCCTGTAGTTGTTCATGATATCATTTTACCTATTAAATCTGCAGTGGCATGGTCCTCCAGGACAGTGATTGGACACGGCTGCTATACAGGGTAGGTATTGTATGGGTACACATCTTCTCTCTCCAGCAGGTGGTGCTGCTCTTTAGACCACCATGGATGAGAAGAGGGTTTTTCTAAAAGCTGGCTGTGGGCGAGGGCACCTCAAGGCTCCCTGTATCCCCTTACCTAAAGAAGGTGTGGTGCTCGATGCAGACCTTCCAGAGACGCTTGGCAGCCCGATGGTTTGGTAGCTTGAAGCCGATGGTGCTCTCAAACTGCTCATACTGAAGGAGGGAGTGAAGCAGAAGGGGTTAGTCTGGCTTGAGGCCCTGGATACAATGTTAGAAAACGTTATTGCTTTGGCTACTTTCAGCACCCTAAATAAATGTAAAAAAAAAAACTGTTTATTTCTGGTTGGTTAACTTTACTTGGTATGTTTTTTTAGAAAACTAGTGGTGATTGGGAGCGAAAAGCTTTTGCTAATCTAGTCCAACATCTTTAATCTTCACTTTTATATAGCAACTTTCATAGTGGACCACCATCACAAAGTGCTTTACACGATACGAGACTAGGGTGTGTGAACTATGCATCAGCTGCAGAGTCCCTTACAAGAACGTCTCACCCGAAAGACAGAGCACAAGGAGGTTAAGTGACTTGCTCAGGGTCACACAGCGAGCTGGGATTTGAACTGGGGACCATCAGGTTACAAGCCTGTTTCTTTAACCACTGGACCACAAGCCTCCTAAAATAACACACCCTGTTTTAAACCTACTCACAAATATGTAAGACTGTTTATTAAATAATACAGTTTGATATGCATGGTGCTCTATACTGTAGACGTTATATCATTCAACACACTTGTTTAGTGAACAAGTGCCCCCAAGTTTGAAAGCCAACTTTCTACTTTTCTTCAATTAAAATTAGATTTTGGATACCACCCAGTTCTGGTAAAGGCACTCTGTATTCTCCCTTTCTCATGCACTGGGTTTCTCTTTTCACATGAGCCACTCCAGTGATCTGCAGGAATGAGGCTGCCTTTCCCCCGAGTGAGAGGAAGGAATGTCAGCGCCCAGTCGCTGTGTGTAACTGTGTAAACGGCACGGCTCCCAAATATCTCTCAGATTACCTAACAGCAAACAAGTCGCACATGATCATGTGAAAAGGGTAAAAAAACCACTGCAAATTTGGCTTCGAGGCATCGAAAATTTGTTGCACGATGACCAGAGAAACCAGGACTCACCTCTCCGGGCCGGATCTTGATGTAGAAGTTGCTCCTCTTGTAGGAGATCTTGAGGATCTTGGGCCAGGCGAAGCGATTGATCCTCAGTCGGTCCCGATAGATGAGCAGCCCATTGGCACAGACCCCCAGCATGATGTCAATCCCTTCAGAGTCCTGCCAGCAAGGAGGAGGGTGGGAGAAGGACAAAGGGCAAGTGAAATAAAAAAATCCAGGATGGAAAGCCAGCAGAGAGGAATTGGTTAGAATACGTTATCAATACACCAGCTGATTTGTATATATATTATAATATATATATTATATATAGTATATAATATATATATTATATTATATATATAATTTATTTATTTATTTATTTTTATTCCAGCTATGCCAGTACCTTGGCATGGTGCAGGTCCACTCCGTACATCGAGAGCTTCTTCGCATTTTCAAGAAAGCTGATTTCAGCCTCTGCGGGCGTCATCCCCCTGAAATAAAACAAATCACTATTACACAGTCCTGTTTCAGAGTACTCAGAGTACACAGAGTGGAAGTGAGCGTATCTCTGGTGCCCACCTTCTGATCTGGACGCGTGGTGCGGTTCATGACTCTCTGCTATGCATAGACACTGAAGTGGAGTATACCTGCACAGCATGGAGCTGACTGCATGCAGGGCAGCGTGGCTAACCTGTAGGTGCGGTGCAGCTCGATCACCCTCTCCTCCAGCTCACGGGTCTGGTTCGGGGCAAAGCGGAAGTCACTGACGTAGTCGGCACTGTGCTCCTCTGGGTCAAAGTCTCCGAGCTCAGCCTGCACGGCGTACGAGCCCAGAAGAGCGTGCGTGACGAAGGAGCAGGGCAGCCGGCCCGACAGGATATCATCCCGGAGCTGCAGGCACAAATAATACCTGACCAGAGAGAGAGAGAGAGAGAGTGTGAGAGAGCAGAGTGAGTGAGGAGGTAGACAGCACACATCACAGCTAATACCTGACCAGAGACAGGGGCAGTGTGAGAGAGCAGAGAGTGAGAGAGGAGGTAGACAACATGTATCACAGAGATAGAACATGAGAGGAAGATAGCTAGAGAGAGAATCAATAACATATGAAGCACGGAGAAGTGTAGTAGAGAGGGGCTGCAGTGCCTACCTGGTGATGTCCTCGGTTAGCTGGGATGGGTCTGGTGGATAGAACTTGACCGCAAAGGCAAAATGCCACGAGGCAGCTAGAGACACAGAAACAGGCATGAGACGAGTGTCCCTATGGATCAGTTGGCCAAAGCGTGATGTGATATCTGGACTGAAGCAGCTTGGCAGGGTCAGAAGCTGAGCACCACAAGTTGTCTGTGGATTGGGTCTGTGACATATTAGTTCATTCAAAGCCTATCACTCCAGCATGGTGCCCTGTCTAACAGCCTTCTCAATTTGCATGGCTTTTGAAATAACAGTGCTTTTATAACATTACAGTTTGGGAACAAACCCAAATGAAATTGATATAAGCTACAGTTAAGTACAAGTATGTTGTAAACAGCTCTAAATGTGTGTTTTAAATATGTACATAGAGGTAATGTTTCTCAGCTTAGCTTGGAGTGAACTGCAAGGTTGAAAATAAAAGGGACTCACTGCGCATCTGTTTCTTGATCTCCTTTGAAGGGTCCAGCCAGTTCTGAAAAGACATGAACAGTTTGCTTCAGTCAGTTACATTGGCTGTGGATTGAGAGGCTAATGCCAATGGTATTTATCTGCTAATGCATCCTCATAAATGTGGCACTGCCCACATTTCCATACACAGGAGGAGTCAGCTCCATAGCTTGGCCAATTGTCCGTCAGTGGTTTCCCAAGGACACACATGGTTCAAAACCCTTAAGAACATCCTGAGCAAGAACACCCATGTATTCAAGTCTACTACCTCCAGTAATGTGGCTGTAACTGGTGAGTTTTCAATGCAGGAGAGATGTATATAAATAAATCCCAATACCCAGAATAGAATCATAACGTCATTGCCCCAAAGCATTTTAATAAAGCCTGAACATCACAGTGATTACGTTACTTTAATGTCGAATACTGCCTCAGGGCGATTTGCTCATGAACTAGCGACAATTATACTGTGTAACGAGCCCGAATTAGGATGAATTAACAAGGGCAACCGAACAGAAAGAGTCACACCAGACTTCCCAGTAACAAGCCTCCTGTCTCAGAACTGACCTTCTGACTGTCCGTGTCGCAGAACGTCAATCCGAAGTAATCCTTCTCCAAAAGGTTGAGGTGCTCACACACCATGTCAAGGAGAGCTTGTCCTCGGCTGTGCTTCTGACAGAGAGAGACAGAGAAAAGTTAACAGGGATCTGACAGACAACACAGACAAGAGGGAGTGACACCGACCTTACGTAGCACTGCAGCTCACAGTGAGATCTTTGGGAGCCTCGTTTCAAATACTGACACTTCCCCTAATCGAACTTTGTAAATGAAAATCAAATACACTAAGCTCTGCTAGTATTGTGTCTATAAATCACTTGTTATTAGAAGGCAAAACGGATCCCCTTTGAAAACAGAATGGGGTCTATTCAATGTATCTGAATGTGGCAGATTTAAATACTGCCATCCGTGTCCATCTTCTCAGGGTGGTATTTTGATAAGCCTATTTTAAAAATAATTTAATAGATACTTAGTGCCATAGAATCTGTCAATCACGGCCACCACAGGGGTCGAGTACAATGGAAGAGAGATATGCTTATGGACTTACTGATATTCTTACTGACTCCCAAAGTATTAACAGAGCCTTTCTACAGAGCTGTTCACAAGTAAGCAGTGTACTGTGCTTGTTGACTGCTGCTTGCCTTGTCTACATTGCGCCCCATCTCTACAGACAGAGTGCTCTGTGCCGGTGGCTCAGTCTAGCGCTCTTTCGGGAGTGTCTGCCTACGAAATTCACCCGCCTGGTTTCCGCGGTGACGGAGAGAGAAAAGATGGGTTGTTGCCACAGCAATAAGAGCTGATGGACTGAAATGCAGGCTGGTTTAGTGGTTAGAGCTGCTGGACCATGAGGCAGGCTGATACAGTGTTGTGTGGAAGCAGTGCCACTGCGGTTTGTGACCCCTGCTGGTGAGATGAAGTTAAAAACTTTACTGTGTGGTTCGTTTTGCATAGTAGTTCAGGTCGGTTTGTGTCCAGCCTCTGCTGTTACATAAGCAACAACTTTGAGCCAATTGAGGCTTAGTTGGTAAAAACAGTGACATGAATGGCTGGTGACAGAATATTTTAAATTCCAGCATTAACCAAGCCCTGGGGGGGAAGGCAGATGGTTTATTCCACACAGATGTGTTACATTTAGCAGCAGAAACAGCCAAGCTATTCCAAGTGAATGCATTCTTAAAATGTTTCAGAACTAAGGTCAAAGCCTGCAGCTTGGGGCCCGGGGAGCTATTAGCCTCTGGTAAATGTCAAAATCACCCTAATTAATCCTTGCTCGCAAACACTCCTTGTTATAGGCATGACAGAAATGACTAGCCTGCTTTCGGAAGTCTGTTATTACCCAGATAGTGGGACTTCAACATGGCAAACCTGACACCGTTGCCCTGCAATTTGGAGTGCGGTATAAAAAGGATAAATTGTTGGGTTGCAGCATGGCAGTGGCAGGAGGTGCTTTATTTCCTAAAGGATTTCTGTTAGCGGGCTGCTTCCACGTTACTGGTTCTTTTGAAGTGGTGCCTTTGCAGGAGAGTGGAGAATGGAGTGTTTAGAGTACAGCTCATTACTGAGGTGAAGGGCGATGACAGTGCTGGAAAACGGAGACCAGAATGCCTAGACTAGGGCTCATTACTGAGGGGCATGGGGATGACAGAGCTGTTCCTGTCTTCCTTTCTTTATTGAAATGAGTATGGATTTCTCATCTCTGGGCAGTTTACTTTATTGATTTATGTTTTACCAGGCAGGCAGTAGGCTTTTTTGCCCTTGCCAGAGGTTTATGCTGTGTATGTGATCTATGCTTATTGAGACAGGGTGACTGAACAGTATAGATCTGCAAGGGGTAGAAGCCCCTTTCATGTGGGTCATTTTCTATTGGTTATGACATGGCAGTTGCTATGTGTCTAATCTCTTGTATCAGCTTATTTAAACACTCCTAAAGCCTGAATATTTATCATCATTGCCACAGGAGTGCTGGGCTGCAGCACCCTGCATCTTGCACTGTAGAATCACCTCATCCTATTCGTTATTCATTCCATTACACTGATTACTCTTGCAGTCTCAGAGGAAAAGCAATGAGTTATAGACATGCATGATTTATTATAGGAACACACACATTAAATAATAAATATTATTATGCATGAACATACATTTCCATTTATAACATTTAAACCATATTCATACTTGCACATGAACTCATATTAACAGAGAATGGGCAGGCTGTTCCCAAGACGGCTTACCTCGATCTCACCCTCGTACTCAGAGGTGTCCAGTAGGGTCACTTTAAAGGAGATGGTCTTTAGTCTCTTGGAGGATTTCTGGGGGGATTTGGGGATCTTGCCGGGGGTGGTCTTCTCTGAGACATCCTCCCCACCCCTCAAATCCTGGTCTTCAGGTAGCTTTCCGTCATTACCCTGAGAGTGAAAAAAACGAAGGGGAAATGTACAACTGATGACGGTTGTCTGGCCGAAACACTGTTTTGTTTTTAAAGTTGTCTTTTTTTTAAATAACTGTTACGGTATTTGGAAAACTGATCCTATCAGAGTTTCATTTCTACGACCACTTCATTTGACAGGGATAAAACATTTGGTAACGTTTGCACCTGTTGTACTGCATTCATGGCTATCTGAGCCCCTCACCTGCTTGGGTCTACTGCCGTCCTGCGTGTTCACCGCTGCCCCCTGCTGCTGAGGAGGCTCCTCTGCCGTTTTTTTCACCTCCACCTCCACGCCCGTCTCCGTCATCATGGTTACCGCGCACTATCTTACAGAAGAGAGAAGGAGGCGAGAAGGTGTTAATATCCGACAACACTGGGAACAGCCCTTTGAAGTCTGTGTGCAAGCTGAAATGTTAACTGTCCCTCAATGTTCATAGCAACCTGAAGCACACAGTGCATTTCTTCTTAGCTGTGTAATATAAATTACATTTTAGCCAGGAATTATTATTGTGCGCATGTGCTTTCTGGCGAACACAACGCAATTATAGAAATGCATGTGTCAGATGCTCAAATGTTGTTGCTATGTTTAGTATTGTCTTTGAATTGCAAGCACTGGTTGCTCAAGCACTTCTCGCTGGGTTTTCTTAGAAAGCACTGAAACGCCTTTGTATCGTATCACTTTGTTTTGTACTGTATACGGTTGCGTGGTGTAAACAACACTTTTCTGAAAAATGTAAAGAATGCAGAGCAATCACTGAGTGAACAGTCCAGCATGCAAATTGAAATCAAAACAAATTGAAACAAACACGAAATAGACCAATAGGAAAGAAAATATTCACGTCTAGGTTATTCATTATTAAACAAATACATTTGAATTACTAATCTGCAAAAATTCAAATTTATAACTTCATATTTAATCCTCAATTTCATTCACATGAGGGTCAGGGAAATTAAGAAAAGAAATGAGATTGAAATGGAGAAAATTGATTGTAGGCACTGAAGCTCCTAAGACCCCATCAACACAGACAGCGGAGTGTGTACGGTCAATAGGATAGAGGTCACCAGCTCTATTCAAGGTCAGGTGATGGCCTCAGCCCAATTCCTAGTGAACCCCCATCACCACAAACACCAGTGGGTAACAAGAATTAGCAAGGAGACTGAAACATCCTCTCACACACACACATAGGGCAGGGCCACAGCAGACTGGTACTGTGGCAACACATTTAGTTTAGAGGCTAGCTCTGTTATACCAGTTAGAGGACATCCATTTCCAAAGCTGCAAATCTGCCACTGTACGCAAGTGATGAATTCATCCCAGTTTTGTCTGTTAAAAAAGAATGCTAAATAAATCTTGCTTGCCTATCTGTCTATTCCCCTGGTGCTTTCTCTCTCACTCTCTCTCCCTCTTCTCTCAGATAAAACCTCACTCTGCCCCCAGCCCTCGTTGGCTCTGTTTGAACAGAGGAGTGGTTTCCATGGAGATGGCTCTGAATTTCAAAAGCTTTCCCTGCACTGCCTGAATGTGACGGGTCTGTCAGAGGAGGCAGCTAATCGGGGGAGGAAGGGTGCTCCTGTCAGAATTGATGAACAGTCTCAAGCAGGCTCTGCTCAGTGTAGGCATCTTGCTGCAGTGCAGACCTGGAAACACCTGGCTCCTGGGCTCTCGGGTTCCACTTTGCTAGTCGTGGGATCTAGACTTTTTCTTGGGCCATGGAAAATGAAGTCGTTCATGTATATTCCAGGTAATCACTGTCTTGCCTAGATTCTGTCTCCCTGGTTACGCTGTGAATGGCAAACCAAGCGTGATCAAGACAAATGGTTTTTTACCACAAGTGGTTCTCCACTTTACCACAGACAGCTCACTGATGTGTGAACAGTGTACTAATTTCCTTTCTCTGCCGTCTTAACTCCTACCTAGTGAGAGTGGGGAGTTTCCTAATTCCAGGATCAGTTCTCCAGCTTTATATGGGACAAGTTTCCCAGCCCTAGAGAGTGAGGATGACTTATCCAGAGTTTCTAAGCTTTGGCACCTTGTTTAAAGACTCCTCAGGTTATTGAGAACGAAGAGTCCCTGGGTGAATTAGTGAGTCTGTGTCTTTCCAGGACCTCAAAAAGAGCTGAAAAACTCGTCTAGACTAGCGAGGTGCTTCAGGAATGAGAGGTGTTGAAGAAAGCATAGGATGTGTTGACATCCTACAAGCTTCAGTGTCCTCAGAGTGACAGGGCAGCCAGTCGAGTGCGCTGTGATGCCGCCCCCTTGGACCAGAGGCACGTTACCAGTGCATTTCCAAATCAGAGCCTAGACTGGGGCTCGGCCAGCTGTGAAAATGAAATGCAATACCCCCACCAACAGCTCAGCTCCTTTTAGGGTGTTCTCATTTACAGCAGAGACAAAATTATCATCAGACAATAAGAGTGAACATCCAACGTGTCTTTTGAACAATAGTTTGGACAGAAACTTTACTGAAAAACGTGCCACTGGAGTGGAGTGGCTGAGCTCCCTCAGCCACAAAAAAAAAGAAAAAAAAATTCCACAATTCTCAAGAGGAGTAGAAGGATATAGAGCCCTTTGTAACAGACACCTTAACAATAAAAAGAACCAAAATCAAAACAAGCAGACTTCACCTAGATCTAAAAACACAAAAACAAGGCTATGGATTCAGTAGCCCTGTTTGTTTAAGGTCAGGTAGAACATAAAATAGGATCTGCCATAAAAAAGGGTTTGTGAGCAGAACGATGTAGATCGTGTTACTGATGGAGGTTGTGCTTCTTCAGTACAGTGACTGGTTACTCCACATTAAGGCCCTGTGCTCATGACACAGTTTATAGACCTCGCCCAGAGCTTGTCTGAAGCCAACAACACCCTGAGCAATCAGCACACTCAGTACTGTAAATGTGTGACATAAACTTTGCATGATCTTCTTTGAGGTGCAGCCGCAAGTGCTTTTACGAGAAAACAGTTTCAGTGGCCCATCAGGACCCAGGGAACAGAGGACTGGGGGAAGAGGAAGCTGCCAGGGGAAGAGGAAGCTGCCAGGTGCAGAGCGGTCAAAAATAACATTTCCTCCCAGTCTCACACCTCGAACTGGCAGTCCATTCTGCTCACAGTCCCTGAGCTCTACAGTAACTACCAGTCTACCTAGCTCTCCAGCCACAAGGCCACACTGCTTAGTTATCTACGCACAAACCTTTGATAATCTATAGGTTTGTCATCCATGAACCAAAGTCCAACTATGACACCCATATTTGTTGTGAAATAAAAAAAAAAAGGGTGAGTTGGGCTTGAACTTGTGACCTCGTAGCTTCTAAATTTTCTAAGGCTGCATCTCCTAGAGCAGAAAGGGTTAACAGCTGAGCCGTGAGAAACCACAGAACATGGGCAGCCATGTGAGGAGAGCCTAGGGCTTCAGTCTCTCTCCAGCTCCACATGGGAGCACAATGGGCATTTTGTTGCCGGCAGACTTTACTATTACTGAATAGAAGCTCTTGCCCAACCTCGGAGATGAGGAGCCACATCTAGCAATCCTTTCCACACTGGGACTCTAAACCAATCCACTCCACCAGTGCTTATGCATACCTAGTAGCCTACTGGCAGTTATGTCACTATGAATTCTCAAACTATAATGCCACCAGAGTCTATATTCCATCCCTTCTGCGTCTCTTAATGTGATCACACCACCTTCAGTTCTGCCAGACACTGCGCAGTGAATACATGTGCAAGAGTGGGCAATGATGGCACATTATTCCCATGAGCAGGAATGACAGAATGTCAAGCAGAAGGCTGTAAAAAAAAACAAACAACCTAATTTCATGAAATTGTACTCACTGAACAAGGTGTTTCAATTATAAAATCGCACAGGAGAAATGAATAGATCACAGCTGAATATTTGTCAAAATTCCAGTTACGTATTATAGTTTTATAGTTCAAGATCATTTTGCTCAGCTTCTCTTTTTGGTCACCTTGCCCAAACTGCACGAGATGACATCTCTTCTACAATAAGAGATACCAGACACACAACGTATAAACCTATACACATTTTAAGTAGGCACATGTTCTAAGTCCATGAATGTAAATTTGATGGATCCTTTGATTGGATCTGCAGCTTAAGAGCATTATAATTATGTGACATGCAAGGTCTATTCAACTGATCCAACAGCAGATCTAAGCATCTGTGTCATTTGGATCATTAAAATAATGTCTTACAGACAGAAATACCCTGTACAACCGCTACAGTCCACAGAAATACACAATTTCTTTTCATAACCTTGTTAGACAAAGGCTGCGGTAACGATGGGATATTATATGTCACCAACATCACCTCATATCTCAGATTGTAACCACCAATATTACTAGATTCCTCTGTTAATATAAGCCATTATCTACCGCTTTAGTAGGGCTAAATACATCATGTCTATGTTAAGCTATGAAACAAAGTGTAAGCCACAAGTGGAAACGAGACGGGGCGTCATTTCTACAACGAAACACAAAGAGCTCACACAAAACCAGGTCTGTGCACGACCGCTCAAGCGTTCCTCTGACAAATGGCAAGATTCAACTGGGAGTTTTAACAGTCCTGACCACTGCCAGGAGATAATCCCTCAAATACTGTAAAAACGCAGCGCACCCTGCTCTGCCTGATTAGAGACCATTTACATTCAATATTGCAAATTATGAGCAGGTCGCTTCTGAAATGAGGAACAAGGTGGCACATGTCCAGACCATATGGGCACCTTTCCAAAGGAGACGGAACAGCAGCAAGGCTATGAAGGGAGCCTACTGTTTGCAGTAATTAACTACAAGATTGTGACAGTGACCTTTTACTTCTGGGCAGTTCACCTCGTCAATATTTTATCTTTCATTTTCCATCTGAAAACTACAATACCCAGTTTGCTCAAGATGTTTTCCCAGAATTCTGTTCTATCTGAGTGTTTGTGTTTCCATGGTGATGCCTGACTAGATCAAGTAAGTTCTTCAGCACCTGCTTGGTTCTGGATGCTTGGAACATGTTGCTTTAATAAATATATGCAGAATTGTTTGAAGCAATGATTGGATTTCCAGACACATTATCACTATAGCTCGCTATATCACTGTAAGGTTAACTCGTCTAAGACTATTTTAGAGATGTAGAATTTATAGGACATGATTGCAGGACAGAAGTACTCCTGACAGCTTCAAAAAGAAATGGCGATACTAAAGAAGCTACTGAATACATCAGGTGAATCAAGTGTATATTTCTATCGAATTTGTATCTTTATCACTTTTGGAAGAGTCAGAATTCAATGCAGGTCGATTCATATTCCCGAAGTCAAACACAATAACTCTGCTCCTTATATCCGTTTATTAATGACACGTCTCTACTAAGGGAACATATCCAGACCAAACTCATAACTCAAAGTCCACAAGCAGCGAATCAATACAGCCTGTATCAGCAGAGTGATTACCGCTAGACTTTGGAATGGATCTTTCAAAAGGGTTCTGTTTGGTCCATTTATGAAGCAACAAACACCATATGCAGTTTAATATGCAGTTTTATTGTTTTCCAGATAACAAAGTCTTCTAGATTTCATTTCGCTGAGCAGTCAAACCCAAATGCATGTAGTGTACCCAATACCAGGTAAATGATTTGTGTTTATTGGATCCACAACACTTTTGACACAATGCTGAAATAACAGTTTGCTGACAACCTCTCAATGAGGAGGATAATTGCCACTGATTGTAAATGTGAGGGAGGACAGCTTTTCTTGTTTTGAAATCAACACATTAATGAATGGATTTATACCTGCAGATAAATACTTCTTAAAAGGCATTTCTGAGTATGAATAGTCAGGACAGCCAAATAAATGGTAATAACTACATCAGTATAAGCATAGAATATCAGTATAAGCATATATAATTCTCATAGGTTATCTTCTATTAAACACTGCTCAGTTCTAAAGACAGATTCTGTGTGCATTCAGCTAAAGCAGCAGAACATGTAGCATGCTCCTGAGAACAGGCTGTCTGACTCAGCCCCAGGTGACAATGTGGGACCTGTCTGCATCTGCACAGAAACCACCCAGGTTTACAGTGAATCAACCCTGCCTTGGAAACTGCTGGAACACTTAGAGTGTGCAGCACTAATCCCCTTTCCACATTCAGAGGTGTGTTTCCATCCCAATCGACCCGTCACTGGAAAAAGACTGGGATCAGAATGCTCCGATGCAAGCTTTGCGCAGTGTGTTTAATAAGGTAGATGTGACACTGCGGGGAAAGCTATTAACAGTGCAGAAGAACAGAGTAAGAATGCAGGTACGCCTTATCCATAAGCACATCACTCTCTCACACACACACACACGACACTGCAGTGCTAGTTCATGTAGATAGCCATGTCTAGGTTATTTTCAGACAGGTTAATGACCTTCTAAGTGAGCATACCTCTATCTTAGCCATCAAGCCTGTGTTAATAGTGGCTGTGATGGAAAGTTTTGTGTTTTTTGTTCCCTTGCCAGCTCGCTCTGCTGAATCACATTCTAGCTAAGCAGTAATAAGCACTCTGCAGCCCTGGCTGCCGCTGTCACAAACAAAGACGCATCTCTCCGGGGCTTGCTAAGCTTAGTTACTCATCCTAACGAGTTTCACCGGATTGAGGCTCTGCAGAGGATCTTTCTCTCTGTCTGCTGGTCATTGCAGACTCATGCACCTGACGGCATTGCAGACCGTCATGCTAAAGCAGCAGAGAATATGTGACAGTTTTGGGCCACCCTTGTAAAGTTAGCTGTAATCCGACTTCTAAAGTTGGGCAGGATTTTTTTGGAGCGCTCTTTTTAGGTGTTTTCTGTTTTGCGTTTCCTGTTTATGCATAGGTAACTAAAAAAAAAAAAAAATGAGGTAAAAGGTCAAAATGAGCCTTTTTTTTCAACCTTTCCTCCATCACAGAATTGACAGTGCATCTCTCTTTCAGTTAGAAAATTCTGTTCAGTTTCAACAAGGCTTTATTGCTAAGGACATAGGCCTCCCTGTGGGAGCAAGCTGACATTTCACTCAACACATATTTTAAAGCACTCAAAATATAAAAGAGATGTCTGCAATTTACTTAAAATCCCTTCACACTGAAAACAAAACCATAAAAAGGAATTCTAAATGTAGCTGGGCACATATACACTCATGTTAAGACACATATAAAGTTGTTCAGTTGGTAGTTAACTGGGTATTTCAGAATGCTCTGAAAGGGAGATACAACAGGCCTGCTTCCAGCTTCAGTATTCATTTCCTGAGAAGAGCAGCACCCACATTCTCTGCAGATAAAAGAAAGCATTAGCAGAGGTCTGAAACCTCATTTAAAAGGGAATGACCTTACAGCAAGCCTGCTGGGACTGTCTCAATCCCTCGCTGACACGCTGCTGACAATCAGGCCAACCCACACAAATCAGCTGACGTTCACAGCTGGTCTACAGCAATATCTACCAACCCCTTCATATCTGAAGTCCCCTTCTTCATCAGGACCCAAAGTTTCCAAACCATAAGGACTGTACAGGGCGTGTCCATTCAGGGTGTGGCTACTCTAAGATTGTACTGTAGTAGCTTTATCAGCACTTAGTGAATATCCTGGGTAACTCCCTGTGCACTGAACAGGTCGACACAGCTTGCACACAGCCTGCATTCAGGAGTTGTGTTGCATCATGGGCAGGCAGATCAGTAGCTAAGACTCGCCCTTGATTTTCTAGTTGCTCTCTGGCATATATCAGGCAAGCACCACTATCACTTTCAATCTCAAGATTCATCATTGTTTCAGATGACTGCGCAAGGCATTTCAAACTACAAAGTCCATACAGAGTGTCCCATAAAGCAGCAGCAGCACAGGCATAACTGTTAATATCGGTTGTCTCTCTTTCACATGTGAAATGTGTTTAAGTGAAGAGGAGCGAATTCAGATCACTCTGATGTTTGTGGTTCAGACAGTCAATGAGGTGTGGCCGCCCAATTAAAAATGAGAACATCCTAATCCTGTATTAACGGATATATATATATATATATATATATTATATATATATATATCTATATATATATATATATATATATATATATAATATATATATATATATATATATATATCACTGTTTCTTAAGCGTTTCCTGGTATTAGCCGGTGCATTTCGACAATTGCTTTACAAATGAAGTGATCAGTGAAATATGAAAGATTATGAACATTTTTCAAAGTGCCTGAATAATTAATTTATTTTGAATCCTTGAGTATTCAGCTAGGATAGTTATGGAACGAAAAAACATTTTTTTCTAAAATGCTCAAATGTTCAGCTTGTGAGAACAGAAGAGCGTTTCTGAAAGATAAAGAACAAGCGATGACATTCCTAGTATTAAAATTTATGCAATTTCCTCTTTAATAACATTTTGAATAAGCTGGCCATATGGTTCAAACCACCCCTACTTGTTATGTAAACAGACAGAACAAGTCTTATTTAACGTTGAGCAAATACACCTAGAATAACCCGTCCAACGCACAGCCATCACCTATCACCTTAACAGTGTAAACGAAACACTTCACTGCACAACCTTACAATTTACCGAACAATAAACCGCCAACGTTTAGCATACGTTCAGCATCTGTATCACCCGTTTCAAATCCATTTTGTGTTATGATAAATATTAATAAGCCATCCCCTTAGAGGGATCATATCAGAACAAGAATGAACTAAAGATAAAAGGAGAGCAAAGTAAAAAGCACAGTGTTATCTTCAAAGATATAAGAAGAGCTTTAATATCAGTAACTACACTCTTTATATACTTGGAGATAACCCCTAGCCGCTCAGTATACCCCTACAATTCATGTTCAGGATGAAAGCTACATCAAACATTCACGTCAAACAGTGAGCTCTGCTAAGGTGGGTTGAAAGCCAAAGGAAATATTGTCCTCATTCAGGAAACAGATGTGTTCAGGGGATAAATCCACATGTGCAAGCTAAACTGTCATTCTATTTACCAGTCCAACGAAGAAAAAAAACAATAATATAAAAACTACCAAGAAATATTGATTTAACTTCTCTTACTACAGTACAGCACCTGATTCATTGTATTTCCTTTCTGGGAAGTTAGAAAGAGGATCAAACTTTGCATTTGGTGCAAAGGTTTAAAACTATGTGATTAATACTAGCAACTCTGTGCAATCCACTTTAACCCTATACTGTACTTGGTTTAAAAGGACATTTATATAGGTGTCATGGCAGTGTACAAAACCATACAGGTCCAAATGCTTCTGATGTCTACTGTTCTGTTATAAACATGGCATATTCACTTGACCTATAATAACATTACTTATTTATGTATTAAGAACATATACAATCTGATAAAGACATACAACGATGTTGGTGATAGGACTCTGTATTGCATTACACATAAGCCCAAGATGGACCTCACTTCAAGAACAAATAATTCAATAAGGACTGCCAATGTGAGACTTTCGCGCATCACCACAAATATGTAAGCAGGTTTCTCAGGATCCATCATTCTTTGCGTTTACATACCATTGAGAAATATTGTAATTTAACTACACAGGTTATACAAAGGATTTGGTTTATTCCTTACATAGAGAAAATGAGGCTGCCTGCTAGCCCAGCTCCTCGTGCAGCTTACACACTGGTAAAACACTTCACCTTGCCTGTATATTTCATACAGCTGTACGCAATGAAGTAGAAAACCGGAAGGGAGCCTCAGGCTGGAGGTTGCTACGGTAACAAATCGGTATCAAAAGTCATTGAATACAGACCTCCTCTGGTTTCTTAGCAACCCCAAGACACTGAGATCCAGAGTAGGAGTTGTGGGAGAGGTGCAAAGTGGGAAGGGACTGACCACCAGTCTCCCAGTCTTCTGGGGATATCACCCATCCATTCTAATACTCACTTGATACCACTAATGTGGCACAAAGACCAATACAGTAAAAGTTCACAGGTGGCGATAGCCACACCTTTATCATTCATTTTCTTGTAACATTTAGCACTGTTCCCTCTTTTTCTTGCGCTGAAGAGCTCTGGGTTCTTGACCTGTTTCGTTTATTCTGTGGTTGAGTATTCTACTCCAATAGTCTTAATACAATCAGACTGTGTGACCTACAGCACAGGAAGTGATTAGATAACAGGAATCTACAGTGCTGCAAAGAAACAAAGAAAGGAAGAAACCTCACGTGCACTAGAAGAGCAGGCAGCGAGAATGCTGCTGATACTAACAAGAAAGGTACATGGCTCCATGTCAGACTAGTATTACTATTATCAAACCAAAATCATTGTGCACCCTGCAGGAAAGCTGTCCTCCTCGGAGGAGAATGGGACAAGCGGACGCATGGGATGACATCTTTACTCTTAAAATGGCAAAATCACAAACTACCCAGTCATCATTCATCTAGACTTCGTTTGTCAAAGATTAATGGCTATTGTGAGACAAACAAAATCAGGTCTAATAGATTGTCATCCCATTATCTGCACTGCCTCTCTGATCAAAGCAGCAATACTCAAATAACTCAAATTATTGAACTAACTTAGTCATATGATTCAAGGCTCCCTAAGCACTCAAAATGTGTTTCTCAGTTTAGTAACACAAAAGCAAATAAAAACAAATGTCTGCTTTAAAAACACTGGAGTGAATCAAATTCTGCAGTGTTTCAATGCTTTCATGATGTGCCTTTGGTGTCTTTTGGTATCTTGTGGCATCTTATCTCTTGTGAATAAAATGTACTTTTATTTTCTGTTAATCTTGATGCGAGTAATCCCACAGGGGTGGTGTGTAATTACATGGCACTCTTTTAAAGCAGGGGCATTACTGTGAGCATTACTTCTGAATGTAAAACAGTAACAAAAAAAACAAAAAAAAAAGCCACTAATCCTGTCAGTGCATTTTCTTGATATTAATGTTACAAAACAGCATTCCACTGGCCACTAAGCCTCTCTTTGTTTCAGTTTCCATGGAAACAAAAGGAGGAAAAGGGATTGATGAGCTCTGCAGAAAATGAATGAAATTTGCTTTAAGAAGAGCAGATAATTTCATTTAAAACCCAATGATGAACGGAGCAGCTGTGAAGGTTGTTAGATCAACTGTACTAGGACTGAGAGTTATGAATACTAAAATCTGTTTGTTAGTATACACACTGAGTGAATACGTGAATTTTGCCATGCAGACTGTACAGGTGTCAGGGACACTGCAGTTCATTTCCAGACAGACCATTACATTGTGCTGGCATTGGATTGCCTTCGCAAGGCAGCTGAAGCATGTTGATGTATTGTGAGGTACTTAAACTTTGACTTTAATTAAAACAGAAAGAGTGTATTTTAACACGGGGGCTTACATTTCAAAACATCCAATAAAAAGAAATTCTTAAAGAAATGTTTTATTACTTATGGAAAAATCTGTAAACTATTGCCCTTTCTGAAAGCCTGGTAACTATGGCAACCGAGCTAAGCGTGAAAGTTCCACAATTGGCCTTGAAACATGTAGTTACTGATTGACAGACAAGCAGGAAATTCAAAAAGGCAGTAGCAGTAACATATTTGTACCAAAATGCATGAGACCTTGCAAAAGAAGGTGATTTCGAATGTCTGCACACAGCGTTAACGACCAAGCCCTTTAAATAAACGCACTGATAGACAGTTACTGTTTTCAGGAGAGCAGAATTCTACAACGAAGCAATTTAACAATAAACCAAATAAATGGGTAAGCAGGATGCACAGGTATGAAGAACAGGTGTGCATGGGATGTTACAGCCTGACAGCTATTCTGTTATACAACATAACAATCGTTTTAGTGGCATTCCCAATACAATCATTTTTCGTAGACTCTGCTCAGTGTCCTGTCATCTGACAGGATCAGAGTCCACAGTGCTGGCTGCAGACCACGTCAGGCAGTGCTTTAGAGCTTATGTGTACAGTGTGTAGGGAGAGCCAAGAATGGGGGTTTAGACTTGCGAAACCACACACACACACACACCGAGACACACACACAAACATACACACACTGAGACACTCACTCACCCCCCAGTCCCTAGACAAGTCAAACCGGTTGGCTCTCCTCACAGCCACATGCCAAGAATGAAAACACAAAGCACTACGGGACAGCAACCCTCAAAGTGGAAGAGGGGTCTGTTGTTGAAAAGATTTGTTTAACTGAAATAAAACTGCATTCACAAGAACATCCATCTAGTGTGCAAACATGACCCCTCAAAGCTGGTCAAAGGAGGGTTTCTAAACAAGTGTAGTGCTTGTCAAGGTCTTTGCTCAAAACTGCAACTGCAAAGCAAATTCAAGTGTCAAAGTTGTTTGTTACTAACAGTTTTGTTATATTATCAGTTTAAATTACATGCCAGAAACGGAAAGAAGCAAAATGCCCTGGACGAGTGAACAGCAGTAAAGAACACAAGGTTTGTACATCAGCGATTTGAGCACTCAAACTGCCCTCTAGCCCCACATTGCTTGTAGATTTCCTCAAATCTTCCACTCTTCCTTAATGCTAGTCTGTGGTTCTCACTATTAAAATCAGAATGGACAAATAGTTCGTTTTTTACTATAGCCATAGTTCCACTTGGAATTTTGTTGAAACTATCTGACAGCAAAGCATTGGCGATCATCTCTACTCTATTTTTGGTCCCAATGTTCAAGGAATATTCTGCTGTGTATCATTACCTGCCATCCAGTTTCCACAAAGCTGGATAGGACAGCATGTAGTTCTAACTGAACCCAGGTGAGTGTAGTAAATTCGGACCAACAGGGAGCAGCAAGTCTTTGTATGGAGAAAAAGTTCAACTACACAACAATAAGGGGAGTATTGATAATGACACAGAAAGGCAGCAGGACAATTGATTTTAAAAACCCTTCAAGTGTTGTTTTTACTGCATGTTTTGGTTGTTTTTTGATGGATGTTGTCATTTACTTGACGACTGCTTATTTGGCACACCAGCGCTAAACTCAGGGGGTCTTTCTTGGTCAAATAAAATCGATGAAATGAAACGGAACCATGTCGCAAGTTTGTCTGTGAAAGGCTGCAGTGTTGTTGCCCAGATATCAAGTCTATTTTTAAATGCACATAATGAGACAGGAAAGAGAACCGCAGGCAGTTAAAATACCAGTTGAGACACTGGTATGTTCCGGCATAGTCACCATTGTTGCGTGCGCTAGCTGACAATGCAGGGAGAGAGGCTCCCAGCTGCACCTTAAACCTCTTTTGTTCCTGTCTGCTCGCTGGAGGTTGCTGCAGGTCTATTAATATGTTTATATTATTTGCTTTATAAATCACTGCAACAAAAAAGACAGCACATAATGAGCCAGGACTGGGAGACTGGGTGGAATCGTGGTTCTAGGTGTGGAATCAGATTACAGTCTCTTATCCTATAATGGTGTTTTCTAGCATCACCATTGTTTAAACCCCTCTGCCAGGATCTCACTGCTTGGGGCTGACTGAACTCTGATCTACTGCAGGTCTACCGTATGCTGTAAACGACCTCATGACCCGTAGATGAGACTTCTTGTCACTCACAGATTCAATTAGGCTAGTCACTCACTCATTGTAAATTTATTCAAGGACTATTTACGCAATTATCTGTGATACCAAAATAGGTAACATTTACTAAAATAAGTAATATGATTTTACTAAAAGAAATACCAACTAGAGAACACTTCTTTTCCTATGTGTTTAATATCCTATTACACATCTTCTTTGTGTATTTAATATCGCTTAGATAATGTTTTTTTTTTTTTTTTTTTTTTTTTATCACACTCACTACAGTAACTAATGTGCTTTCTTAAATCACATTCCTAGTGGGGTGGCTTTAGAAATGACTATAGGGGTTTACAACTGTAATTTCTTCCCCCTACATAACACTGTGAGTTAGTGAAGTTCAGAGGGACTGAAATTACAGTTGCACATCCCTAATGGTAATTCCCAGGTCAATAATGATCTAAGCTGAAACAAGTATAGAGAATGACAGAGGATGTGCATTATAGGATTAGAAAAGGTAATTTTATATTATGAAATTATGTAGTCTACCAATACAAGGACATACATATCAGCACAATGTTCTATTTTGAATTAATCACCAGTGCAAAAGATTCCGCTCTCTTTGACAAACAAAGCAACGTCCTGAAACAGGCTCTCCCTCTTTGGGGCAGGCTGCTGTCAGTTTTTCAGTAATAAGGAATGCTCTGTTGTTCGTTGTTGTGGATCTCACGTGTGTTTCTATAGCTGGTAATGATTTGCGTCTGCCGTGATTCTCCCTTCGGCAAAAACCCACGTTTAATATATTTACTGAAGTACGCATGAAAGTAGATTCTTACAATAGACAAAAAAAGCAAGAAAAATAAAAGCAGAACATGCTGCTGCAAACACAAAAGAAATCTGTATGAAGGACAGGCAAGAAAACATATCCCATACACATGTGTTACACGAATGAACAAACAGGTCCACACACCCCTCCTCACCAACACATACTGACAAACACGCTTCATTATCCGAGCCACCACAGAGCCCCACCCCGTGTGAATTGATAATAATTAAGCACACCCTGTGAGCGGGTCTTGACAGGATGGGCCTAAGGCAGCAGCCTCTCATCCTAATAGGAGGCAGCTTTGGAAGGACAGGCCCTGGCAGCACCTGCCAGCCTGCCAGCCTCCCCCAGCCCACAGGAGCCGACTCCCACATTTCAACAGCAAACGCATACATTATAAAACCCCTCAAACCAGTCGAAGAACAATATGCGTATGCTTTACATGTAGGGTAACTAGGTTGGACAAACAAAAAGGCCTGCTGTAACACTGACTTTAGGGTGTATGGCTAACATGGGCACCTGGATTGCAGGTTTACTGTGCTATCCTATACAGAAGTGGGACTTTTCTTATTTACATTAAACATATTTTGAGTATACAGTAAATATGCAACATTTTATAAGAACCATGCTACGTCCATTCCACACAGGTACTTCTGTCATTTCCAATAAAGTGACGTGGCCAGTGAAGCTGATAGTCTGTAAAACAATGGAAGTAGTTATTTTCCCTTAAAACCTTAGTGCTTTTACATCGCTGATGTGTGTGGGTTTCTGCCTGCCAGTATTTGTTTCTGACAAGAGAGGCACCCTATATTAAGATAGGGAAGGATATCGATGTGAACTCAGCAGCAGGCGGGAGAAAATTCCAGAGAAAACAGATTGATCTTCAGCTATCACATTCCCCAAGCACAAGGGCACCAGGGAGGAGGGGGGCTGGGTGGGGGTGGGGGAGTCCTCTCGCTCCCAAAATGATGCTCCCCTTAGCGCCACGCAGCTCTGCACTGCAGTGCTCCATCCCAAACTGCTCAATCTGACTGAGCCAGGAAAATAACACTGCATAGAGACTGCATTGCCTTGTCTGTCTGTCTGTCCACATGGATGGAATCACAACCTACAAAAGGTAAGGGGCTGCAACCTGGATACTGACCTTGTCTGTTTGTCTGCCTGCCTGTCTTCCATTTCACAGGCACAATAATATTAGAGCAGTGATACTCAACTCCGGCTCTTGAGATTAATTCCAGTCCCTGTCTTTATTCCATGCAAGTCCTAAATGAGTTCATTGCCTCTTAGCAGCTTCAATTAACAACATTAGAACCTGACTGGAGTAAAAACCTGGACTGGATCTCAAGAGTTGAGTACTGTACCACTGCACTAGAGAGACATAGTGAGACACTCAGCCATGCCTCATCCTGGATCAAAACAACAGCACTGCCTATCTGTGATCCAGAACTTCGAGACAACAACTTTAATGACCAATCACAAGGGAAGGAGGCGGGGCAGTCACTGGACCCAAACCAATCTAGTGGACAGTAGGATACAATCATTCATAATGGGGAAGAATATTGAAATGATCTTCATCTTAAACTTCTTGATTAACAGTGGCCCAATACCAAGGATTCTTACAAAGAGTCAGGGGTGCTGGTATTACACAAGCAAGCCAAGCCAAGCCAAACTAACCTCTTACTATCTCTGCATACTCTGTGTATGCTCAGCCAATCTGAGGTGTGCACAGCCTAGTGGCAACCAATCACTGTATGATATGCTTCCAAGCACATTATGTCTCTTACCTCATAGGCAACACTGCCTCACCCAAGCCTCAGCGCTAACGAGCGGTAATACTGCCTCCCGCCTCTCAGCTCTAGCCGATAGGCCACACTGTCACCTAGTCCTGGGACTGTAACCACTAAGCCGCAATGCTATGGTACCCAGTCCTAGACATTAATCACTAAGCCACACTGCCTGTGTGTTTGTTATTGAAACTGCTGGTTACTGGTGTATTGACAAATCTATGTGAATGGGGGAGGGGAACGGTAATTTTTCAGAAAACAAAATGAAGGTGGATGCCAGCTGCATTCTGCTTTCAACCAAAACAGACAATGAACTGAAATTGCTTTTTATCAAGTGCTGTCACAAATATGTTCCAACCACTCCTAAATATCAACCCCTCCAATGCTACATGAAGCCCCCCTTAATCGGTATACCTCACAGTAAACCCCTCTCAATCTGTACCCCTCTAAACCTCACAGTACCCAACTCCCCCTCAATCTCTACCCCACACCATAACACAACGATGGTTTTCAAAGGGAGTCTCCTTGAATTTGCATTTACCTTTACCCTGCTATGACAGAGCTCAATGCAATCGAACAGAAAAGCAGGATTCCAAATAACACGTATTTAAAGAACAACCATGTTATTATCGCACCTGGACCCACGCAGCAGGTAAGGTAGGCTACGGCAAATGGGCTTGACAGCTTTATACAGTACTGTGCATAAGCTAAATACACCCTGGCATTATATAATTTCTGGAGGACTCGATCTCCATACAGGCGATCCATCGCGTCACTTTTACAACAGAAAAAAAAAATACCAATGAAAAACACAAGCGCAGCGTGAAAACAAAAGCGATGCGATATGCACTATCACAGTCCCCTATAGTATGACATCTCTGAAATATTGAAACTTATTCACCATTAATGGTACAAAAAAAAAAAAAAACCGCAACACTAAAATTGAGCAACAATTACAGTGTAAGGTTCATTATGAAAAAAAAAAGTCAAAGTGTAAATGATAAAGTCAGAAGAGAAATAGGTCAAATATATTGTTTGCAAGCCTACCTTTACCAGGAGATCCGTCTGTCAGTGTCTCCTGATGTGAATCATTGAGGTGGGGGGCACTGCGTGCAATTCAACACGGATCGCCACCGCCCCGCTGCTTCTTTTCCCTACCACTGGAGGTACTCCGAGAGAGTTAGAAGAGAGGGAGGGAGGGAGAAAGCGCAGAGAGTGAAAGAGACGTTTCACATCTGAGATCACTGAGACGAGAGCGTCGGTGACAGCGAAGCAGGCTCTGTGCGCATTAAAATGCAAGGGACCGCCTCTGCCTACACCGATACGACGATTCCACTGACTCACAGCTTGGAGGTTTTTATCTTTCTTTCTCTCTTGTTTGTATGTTTTCCCGATTGTTCTCCCACAATCCTACAGACAGCTTGTGCCAGGTCACCATGTAAAACCACAGAGTCTGCAAAAATGGAAAGAGTGGGTGGGTGCGAAGAGAATTAAACACAGCAGCAGCAGCTACTGCATTTGCACAGAGGCGCTGCCAAGGCGGGCGTATTGACTATGATATGATTGGCTAAGCAAAAGCATTACCTGCTGAAAGCCACGTTTAGCTGCATTTAAAAAAAAATAAATAAATAAGGTAATATTGGTATGTATTGATTAATTATAGTACTTGTTTAGTTTTCTGAACGACTGCGTATACAAACAACACACAATGTGCGTTAACATTAACTACAAATGTGGAACTATCTTAACAAAATAAATGCAGATTCAAATCACTGCAATAATAATAGTCTTGCACCAGAACGCCTTGTCTGACAGCATGATGTGTGTGTTTTGGAAGGGATTGACAATCGATTACAATTGCCTACCTTTGCAGCCTGACGCAATACTGCTCAAAAATGCCTCCCAAGCTCCATCATACAGTATTTCACACTGAAATTATTTTGGTCTCAATGATAATTAAACACTGCATTATGCTGGATAAGTGTGCTTTGAAGGAGGCGAGTTCAGGCTTGTCCTAAGCACCGTACCCTGTGAAACTGAGCCGGGCCGACAATGGACACCCGTTATCGTGAAATGGGTTTAAAACGATTTCTTAATAAGAGGGCATTGCTATGCTAGTATTTGCTTAATACTGAGTTGTACCAGGTTGGGTGTGCTCAGCTGAAAACAAAAATACACCACCGACACGTCCTTAGCCATTTCCAGATCAAGAATAGATATGAATGAACTGGGACGACTGATACACAATAATTATAGTAGATCAAATATTATTTATACTTATTTGTATTTTTTTTTTTTTAGCATTTTGAAAATTAAACTACAACACGTGATATTTTATACTTGTAATAGATTTTTACAATAATTTTGAACATGAAACTGGAACACATAAGATCAAAAACTGAAACTCAAGTGCCTTTCTATGGCTTAAGAATTATACAGATGCTGTATGCAGTGCTTCAGACTTTGAACAACCAAACCCAGGCATACAGCACTTGTCTTAT